>NW_027285188.1:0-102234 GCF_040894005.1 Engystomops pustulosus | reverse complement strand
ACACAATGTATAATCTGTATATACACAGCCCCCGCCCCATGTACTGGGGGGTCCTCCCTCTATACACAATGTATAATCTGTATATACACAGCCCCCCGCCCCATGTACTGGGGGGTCCTCCCCTCTATACACAATGTATAATCTGTATATACACAGCCCCCCGCCCCATGTACTGGGGGGTCCTCCCCTCTATACACAATGTATAATCTGTATATAGCGCTGAGCCCCCCGCCCCATGTACTGGGGGGTCCTCCCCTCTATACACAATGTATAATCTGTATATACACAGCCCCCGCCCCATGTACTGGGGGGTCCTCCCCTCTATACACAATGTATAATCTGTATATACACAGCCCCCGCCCCATGTACTGGGGGGTCCTCCCCTCTATACACAATGTATAATCTGTATATACACAGCCCCCCGCCCCATGTACTGGGGGGTCCTCCCCTCTATACACAATGTATAATCTGTATATACACAGCCCCCGCCCCATGTACTGGGGGGTCCTCCCTCTATACACAATGTATAATCTGTATATACACAGCCCCCGCCCCATGTACTGGGGGGTCCTCCCCTCTATACACAATGTATAATCTGTATATAGCGCTGAGCCCCCCGCCCCATGTACTGGGGGGTCCTCCCCTCTATACACAATGTATAATCTGTATATACACAGCCCCCCGCCCCATGTACTGGGGGGTCCTCCCCTCTATACACAATGTATAATCTGTATATACACAGCCCCCCGCCCCATGTACTGGGGGGTCCTCCCCTCTATACACAATGTATAATCTGTATATACACAGCCCCCGCCCCATGTACTGGGGGGTCCTCCCCTCTATACACAATGTATAATCTGTATATACACAGCCCCCGCCCCATGTACTGGGGGGTCCTCCCCTCTATACACAATGTATAATCTGTATATACACAGCCCCCCGCCCCATGTACTGGGGGGTCCTCCCCTCTATACACAATGTATAATCTGTATATACACAGCCCCCCGCCCCATGTACTGGGGGGTCCTCCCCTCTATACACAATGTATAATCTGTATATACACAGCCCCCGCCCCATGTACTGGGGGGTCCTCCCCTCTATACACAATGTATAATCTGTATATACACAGCCCCCGCCCCATGTACTGGGGGGTCCTCCCCTCTATACACAATGTATAATCTGTATATACACAGCCCCCGCCCCATGTACTGGGGGGTCCTCCCCTCTATACACAATGTATAATCTGTATATACACAGCCCCCCGCCCCATGTACTGGGGGGTCCTCCCTCTATACACAATGTATAATCTGTATATAGCGCTGAGCCCCCCGCCCCATGTACTGGGGGGTCCTCCCCTCTATACACAATGTATAATCTGTATATAGCGCTGAGCCCCCCGCCCCATGTACTGGGGGGTCCTCCCCTCTATACACAATGTATAATCTGTATATACACAGCCCCCGCCCCATGTACTGGGGGGTCCTCCCCTCTATACACAATGTATAATCTGTATATACACAGCCCCCGCCCCATGTACTGGGGGGTCCTCCCCTCTATACACAATGTATAATCTGTATATACACAGCCCCCGCCCCATGTACTGGGGGGTCCTCCCCTCTATACACAATGTATAATCTGTATATACACAGCCCCCGCCCCATGTACTGGGGGGTCCTCCCCTCTATACACAATGTATAATCTGTATATAGCTGAGCCCCCGCCCCATGTACTGGGGGGTCCTCCCCTCTATACACAATGTATAATCTGTATATACACAGCCCCCCGCCCCATGTACTGGGGGGTCCTCCCCTCTATACACAATGTATAATCTGTATATACACAGCCCCCCGCCCCATGTACTGGGGGGTCCTCCCCTCTATACACAATGTATAATCTGTATATACTCAGCCCCCCGCCCCATGTACTGGGGGGTCCTCCCCTCTATACACAATGTATAATCTGTATATACACAGCCCCCCGCCCCATGTACTGGGGGGTCCTCCCCTCTATACACAATGTATAATCTGTATATACACAGCCCCCGCCCCATGTACTGGGGGGTCCTCCCCTCTATACACAATGTATAATCTGTATATACACAGCCCCCGCCCCATGTACTGGGGGGTCCTCCCCTCTATACACAATGTATAATCTGTATATACACAGCCCCCGCCCCATGTACTGGGGGGTCCTCCCCTCTATACACAATGTATAATCTGTATATACACAGCCCCCCGCCCCATGTACTGGGGGGTCCTCCCCTCTATACACAATGTATAATCTGTATATAGTGCTGAGCCCCCGCCCCATGTACTGGGGGGTCCTCCCCTCTATACACAATGTATAATCTGTATATACACAGCCCCCCGCCCCATGTACTGGGGGGTCCTCCCCTCTATACACAATGTATAATCTGTATATACACAGCCCCCCGCCCCATGTACTGGGGGGTCCTCCCTCTATACACAATGTATAATCTGTATATAGCGCTGAGCCCCCGCCCCATGTACTGGGGGGTCCTCCCCTCTATACACAATGTATAATCTGTATATAGCGCTGAGCCCCCCGCCCCATGTACTGGGGGGTCCTCCCCTCTATACACAATGTATAATCTGTATATACACAGCCCCCCGCCCCATGTACTGGGGGGTCCTCCCCTCTATACACAATGTATAATCTGTATATACACAGCCCCCGCCCCATGTACTGGGGGGTCCTCCCCTCTATACACAATGTATAATCTGTATATACACAGCCCCCGCCCCATGTACTGGGGGGTCCTCCCCTCTATACACAATGTATAATCTGTATATACACAGCCCCCGCCCCATGTACTGGGGGGTCCTCCCCTCTATACACAATGTATAATCTGTATATAGTGCTGAGCCCCCCGCCCCATGTACTGGGGGGTCCTCCCCTCTATACACAATGTATAATCTGTATATACACAGCCCCCGCCCCATGTACTGGGGGGTCCTCCCCTCTATACACAATGTATAATCTGTATATACACAGCCCCCCGCCCCATGTACTGGGGGGTCCTCCCTCTATACACAATGTATAATCTGTATATACACAGCCCCCGCCCCATGTACTGGGGGGTCCTCCCCTCTATACACAATGTATAATCTGTATATACACAGCCCCCGCCCCATGTACTGGGGGGTCCTCCCCTCTATACACAATGTATAATCTGTATATACTCAGCCCCCGCCCCATGTACTGGGGGGTCCTCCCCTCTATACACAATGTATAATCTGTATATAGCGCTGAGCCCCCGCCCCATGTACTGGGGGGTCCTCCCCTCTATACACAATGTATAATCTGTATATACACAGCCCCCCGCCCCATGTACTGGGGGGTCCTCCCCTCTATACACAATGTATAATCTGTATATACACAGCCCCCCGCCCCATGTACTGGGGGGTCCTCCCCTCTATACACAATGTATAATCTGTATATAGCGCTGAGCCCCCCGCCCCATGTACTGGGGGGTCCTCCCCTCTATACACAATGTATAATCTGTATATACACAGCCCCCGCCCCATGTACTGGGGGGTCCTCCCCTCTATACACAATGTATAATCTGTATATACACAGCCCCCGCCCCATGTACTGGGGGGTCCTCCCCTCTATACACAATGTATAATCTGTATATACACAGCCCCCGCCCCATGTACTGGGGGGTCCTCCCCTCTATACACAATGTATAATCTGTATATACACAGCCCCCCGCCCCATGTACTGGGGGGTCCTCCCCTCTATACACAATGTATAATCTGTATATACACAGCCCCCCGCCCCATGTACTGGGGGGTCCTCCCCTCTATACACAATGTATAATCTGTATATAGCGCTGAGCCCCCGCCCCATGTACTGGGGGGTCCTCCCCTCTATACACAATGTATAATCTGTATATAGCGCTGAGCCCCCCGCCCCATGTACTGGGGGGTCCTCCCCTCTATACACAATGTATAATCTGTATATACACAGCCCCCCGCCCCATGTACTGGGGGGTCCTCCCCTCTATACACAATGTATAATCTGTATATAGCGCTGAGCCCCCCGCCCCATGTACTGGGGGGTCCTCCCCTCTATACACAATGTATAATCTGTATATACACAGCCCCCGCCCCATGTACTGGGGGGTCCTCCCCTCTATACACAATGTATAACTGTATATAGCGCTCTGAGCCCCCCGCCCCATGTACTGGGGGGTCCTCCCCTCTATACACAATGTATAATCTGTATATAGCGCTGAGCCCCCCGCCCCATGTACTGGGGGGTCCTCCCCTCTATACACAATGTATAATCTGTATATACACAGCCCCCAGCCCCATGTACTGGGGGGTCCTCCCCTCTATACACAATGTATAATCTGTATATACACAGCCCCCGCCCCATGTACTGGGGGGTCCTCCCCTCTATACACAATGTATAATCTGTATATAGCGCTGAGCCCCCCGCCCCATGTACTGGGGGGTCCTCCCCTCTATACACAATGTATAATCTGTATATACACAGCCCCCGCCCCATGTCCTGGGGGGTCCTCCCCTCTATACACAATGTATAATCTGTATATACACAGCCCCCCGCCCATGTACTGGGGGGTCCTCCCCTCTATACACAATGTATAATCTGTATATAGCGCTGAGCCCCCCGCCCCATGTACTGGGGGGTCCTCCCCTCTATACACAATGTATAATCTGTATATAGCGCTGAGCCCCCCGCCCCATGTACTGGGGGGTCCTCCCCTCTATACACAATGTATAATCTGTATATACACAGCCCCCGCCCCATGTACTGGGGGGTCCTCCCCTCTATACACAATGTATAATCTGTATATACACAGCCCCCCGCCCCATGTACTGGGGGGTCCTCCCCTCTATACACAATGTATAATCTGTATATACACAGCCCCCCGCCCATGTACTGGGGGGTCCTCCCCTCTATACACAATGTATAATCTGTATATACACAGCCCCCGCCCCATGTACTGGGGGGTCCTCCCCTCTATACACAATGTATAATCTGTATATAGTGCTGAGCCCCCCGCCCCATGTACTGGGGGGTCCTCCCCTCTATACACAATGTATAATCTGTATATACACAGCCCCCCGCCCCATGTACTGGGGGGTCCTCCCTCTATACACAATGTATAATCTGTATATACACAGCCCCCGCCCCATGTACTGGGGGGTCCTCCCTCTATACACAATGTATAATCTGTATATACACAGCCCCCGCCCCATGTACTGGGGGGTCCTCCCCTCTATACACAATGTATAATCTGTATATAGCGCTGAGCCCCCGCCCCATGTACTGGGGGGTCCTCCCCTCTATACACAATGTATAATCTGTATATACACAGCCCCCCGCCCCATGTACTGGGGGGTCCTCCCCTCTATACACAATGTATAATCTGTATATAGCGCTGAGCCCCCCGCCCCATGTACTGGGGGGTCCTCCCCTCTATACACAATGTATAGGGTTATCTGTATATACTCAGCCCCCGCCCCATGTACTGGGGGGTCCTCCCCTCTATACACAATGTATAATCTGTATATAGCGCTGAGCCCCCCGCCCCATGTACTGGGGGGTCCTCCCTCTATACACAATGTATAATCTGTATATACACAGCCCCCGCCCCATGTACTGGGGGGTCCTCCCCTCTATACACAATGTATAATCTGTATATACACAGCCCCCGCCCCATGTACTGGGGGGTCCTCCCCTCTATACACAATGTATAATCTGTATATACACAGCCCCCGCCCCATGTACTGGGGGGTCCTCCCCTCTATACACAATGTATAATCTGTATATACACAGCCCCCCGCCCCATGTACTGGGGGGTCCTCCCCTCTATACACAATGTATAATCTGTATATACACAGCCCCCCGCCCCATGTACTGGGGGTCCTCCCCTCTATACACAATGTATAATCTGTATATACACAGCCCCCGCCCCATGTACTGGGGGGTCCTCCCCTCTATACACAATGTATAATCTGTATATACTCAGCCCCCGCCCCATGTACTGGGGGGTCCTCCCTCTATACACAATGTATAATCTGTATATACACAGCCCCCGCCCCATGTACTGGGGGGTCCTCCCCTCTATACACAATGTATAATCTGTATATAGCGCTGAGCCCCCCTGCCCCATGTACTGGGGGGTCCTCCCTCTATACACAATGTATAATCTGTATATACACAGCCCCCGCCCCATGTACTGGGGGGTCCTCCCCTCTATACACAATGTATAATCTGTATATAGCGCTGAGCCCCCGCCCCATGTACTGGGGGGTCCTCCCTCTATACACAATGTATAATCTGTATATACACAGCCCCCGCCCCATGTACTGGGGGGTCCTCCCCTCTATACACAATGTATAATCTGTATATACACAGCCCCCCGCCCCATGTACTGGGGGGTCCTCCCTCTATACACAATGTATAATCTGTATATACACAGCCCCCGCCCCATGTACTGGGGGGTCCTCCCCTCTATACACAATGTATAATCTGTATATACACAGCCCCCGCCCCATGTACTGGGGGGTCCTCCCCTCTATACACAATGTATAATCTGTATATAGTGCTGAGCCCCCGCCCCATGTACTGGGGGGTCCTCCCCTCTATACACAATGTATAATCTGTATATAGCGCTGAGCCCCCGCCCCATGTACTGGGGGGTCCTCCCCTCTATACACAATGTATAATCTGTATATACACAGCCCCCGCCCCATGTACTGGGGGGTCCTCCCTCTATACACAATGTATAATCTGTATATACACAGCCCCCGCCCCATGTACTGGGGGGTCCTCCCTCTATACACAATGTATAATCTGTATATAGCGCTGAGCCCCCGCCCCATGTACTGGGGGGTCCTCCCCTCTATACACAATGTATAATCTGTATATACACAGCCCCCCGCCCCATGTACTGGGGGGTCCTCCCCTCTATACACAATGTATAATCTGTATATACACAGCCCCCGCCCCATGTACTGGGGGGTCCTCCCTCTATACACAATGTATAATCTGTATATACACAGCCCCCGCCCCATGTACTGGGGGGTCCTCCCCTCTATACACAATGTATAATCTGTATATACACAGCCCCCCGCCCCATGTACTGGGGGGTCCTCCCCTCTATACACAATGTATAATCTGTATATACACAGCCCCCGCCCCATGTACTGGGGGGTCCTCCCCTCTATACACAATGTATAATCTGTATATAGCGCTGAGCCCCGCCCCATGTACTGGGGGGTCCTCCCCTCTATACACAATGTATAATCTGTATATAGCGCTGAGCCCCCGCCCCATGTACTGGGGGGTCCTCCCCTCTATACACAATGTATAATCTGTATATACACAGCCCCCCGCCCCATGTACTGGGGGGTCCTCCCCTCTATACACAATGTATAATCTGTATATAGCGCTGAGCCCCCCGCCCCATGTACTGGGGGGTCCTCCCTCTATACACAATGTATAATCTGTATATACACAGCCCCCGCCCCATGTACTGGGGGGTCCTCCCCTCTATACACAATGTATAATCTGTATATACACAGCCCCCGCCCCATGTACTGGGGGGTCCTCCCCTCTATACACAATGTATAATCTGTATATAGCGCTGAGCCCCCGCCCCATGTACTGGGGGGTCCTCCCCTCTATACACAATGTATAATCTGTATATACACAGCCCCCCGCCCCATGTACTGGGGGGTCCTCCCCTCTATACACAATGTATAATCTGTATATAGCGCTGAGCCCCCGCCCCATGTACTGGGGGGTCCTCCCCTCTATACACAATGTATAATCTGTATATACACAGCCCCCGCCCCATGTACTGGGGGGTCCTCCCTCTATACACAATGTATAATCTGTATATACACAGCCCCCGCCCCATGTACTGGGGGGTCCTCCCCTCTATACACAATGTATAATCTGTATATACACAGCCCCCGCCCCATGTACTGGGGGGTCCTCCCCTCTATACACAATGTATAATCTGTATATACACAGCCCCCGCCCCATGTACTGGGGGGTCCTCCCCTCTATACACAATGTATAATCTGTATATACACAGCCCCCCGCCCCATGTACTGGGGGGTCCTCCCCTCTATACACAATGTATAATCTGTATATACACAGCCCCCGCCCCATGTACTGGGGGGTCCTCCCATCTATACACAATGTATAATCTGTATATACACAGCCCCCGCCCCATGTACTGGGGGGTCCTCCCTCTATACACAATGTATAATCTGTATATAGCGCTGAGCCCCCGCCCATGTACTGGGGGGTCCTCCCCTCTATACACAATGTATAATCTGTATATACACAGCCCCGCCCCATGTACTGGGGGGTCCTCCCCTCTATACACAATGTATAATCTGTATATACACAGCCCCCGCCCCATGTACTGGGGGGTCCTCCCATCTATACACAATGTATAATCTGTATATACACAGCCCCCGCCCCATGTACTGGGGGGTCCTCCCCTCTATACACAATGTATAATCTGTATATACACAGCCCCCGCCCCATGTACTGGGGGGTCCTCCCATCTATACACAATGTATAATCTGTATATACACAGCCCCCGCCCCATGTACTGGGGGGTCCTCCCCTCTATACACAATGTATAATCTGTATATACACAGCCCCCGCCCCATGTACTGGGGGGTCCTCCCATCTATACACAATGTATAATGTGTATATACACAGCCCCCGCCCATGTACTGGGGGGTCCTCCCCTCTATACACAATGTATAATCTGTATATAGCGCTGAGCCCCCCGCCCCATGTACTGGGGGGTCCTCCCCTCTATACACAATGTATAATCTGTATATACACAGCCCCCGCCCCATGTACTGGGGGGTCCTCCCCTCTATACACAATGTATAATCTGTATATACACAGCCCCCGCCCCATGTACTGGGGGGTCCTCCCCTCTATACACAATGTATAATCTGTATATACACAGCCCCCGCCCCATGTACTGGGGGGTCCTCCCCTCTATACACAATGTATAATGTGTATATACACAGCCCCCCGCCCCATGTACTGGGGGGTCCTCCCCTCTATACACAATGTATAATCTGTATATAGCGCTGAGCCCCGCCCCATGTACTGGGGGGTCCTCCCCTCTATACACAATGTATAATCTGTATATAGCGCTGAGCCCCCGCCCCATGTACTGGGGGGTCCTCCCTCTATACACAATGTATAATCTGTATATACACAGCCCCCCGCCCCATGTACTGGGGGGTCCTCCCCTCTATACACAATGTATAATCTGTATATACACAGCCCCCGCCCCATGTACTGGGGGGTCCTCCCTCTATACACAATGTATAATCTGTATATACACAGCCCCCGCCCCATGTACTGGGGGGTCCTCCCCTCTATACACAATGTATAATCTGTATATAGCGCTGAGCCCCCGCCCCATGTACTGGGGGGTCCTCCCCTCTATACACAATGTATAATCTGTATATACACAGCCCCCCGCCCCATGTACTGGGGGGTCCTCCCCTATATACACAATGTATAATCTGTATATACACAGCCCCCCGCCCCATGTACTGGGGGGTCCTCCCCTCTATACACAATGTATAATCTGTATATACTCAGCCCCCGCCCCATGTACTGGGGGTCCTCCCTCTATACACAATGTATAATCTGTATATAGTGCTGAGCCCCCCGCCCCATGTACTGGGGGTCCTCCCCTCTATACACAATGTATAATCTGTATATACACAGCCCCCGCCCCATGTACTGGGGGGTCCTCCCCTCTATACACAATGTATAATCTGTATATACACAGCCCCCGCCCCATGTACTGGGGGGTCCTCCCCTCTATACACAATGTATAATCTGTATATACACAGCCCCCGCCCCATGTACTGGGGGTCCTCCCCTCTATACACAATGTATAATCTGTATATAGCGCTGAGCCCCCGCCCCATGTACTGGGGGGTCCTCCCCTCTATACACAATGTATAATCTGTATATAGTGCTGAGCCCCCGCCCCATGTACTGGGGGGTCCTCCCCTCTATACACAATGTATAATCTGTATATAGCGCTGAGCCCCCGCCCCATGTACTGGGGGGTCCTCCCCTCTATACACAATGTATAATCTGTATATACACAGCCCCCGCCCCATGTACTGGGGGGTCCTCCCCTCTATACACAATGTATAATCTGTATATAGCGCTGAGCCCCCCGCCCCATGTACTGGGGGGTCCTCCCCTCTATACACAATGTATAATCTGTATATACACAGCCCCCGCCCCATGTACTGGGGGGTCCTCCCCTCTATACACAATGTATAATCTGTATATAGCGCTGAGCCCCCCGCCCCATGTACTGGGGGGTCCTCCCCTCTATACACAATGTATAATCTGTATATACACAGCCCCCCGCCCCATGTACTGGGGGGTCCTCCCCTCTATACACAATGTATAATCTGTATATACACAGCCCCCCGCCCCATGTACTGGGGGGTCCTCCCCTCTATACACAATGTATAATCTGTATATAGTGCTGAGCCCCCCGCCCCATGTACTGGGGGGTCCTCCCCTCTATACACAATGTATAATCTGTATATACACAGCCCCCCGCCCCATGTACTGGGGGGTCCTCCCCTCTATACACAATGTATAATCTGTATATACACAGCCCCCGCCCCATGTACTGGGGGGTCCTCCCCTCTATACACAATGTATAATCTGTATATACACAGCCCCCGCCCCATGTACTGGGGGGTCCTCCCCTCTATACACAATGTATAATCTGTATATAGCGCTGAGCCCCCGCCCCATGTACTGGGGGGTCCTCCCCTCTATACACAATGTATAATCTGTATATAGCGCTGAGCCCCCGGCCCCATGTACTGGGGGGTCCTCCCCTCTATACACAATGTATAATCTGTATATACACAGCCCCCGCCCCATGTACTGGGGGGTCCTCCCCTCTATACACAATGTATAATCTGTATATACACAGCCCCCCGCCCCATGTACTGGGGGGTCCTCCCCTCTATACACAATGTATAATCTGTATATAGCGCTGAGCCCCCCGCCCCATGTACTGGGGGGTCCTCCCCTCTATACACAATGTATAATCTGTATATACACAGCCCCCGCCCCATGTACTGGGGGGTCCTCCCCTCCATACACAATGTATAATCTGTATATAGCGCTGAGCCCCCCGCCCCATGTACTGGGGGGTCCTCCCCTCTATACACAATGTATAATCTGTATATAGCGCTGAGCCCCCCGCCCCATGTACTGGGGGGTCCTCCCCTCTATACACAATGTATAATCTGTATATAGCGCTGAGCCCCCCGCCCCATGTACTGGGGGGTCCTCCCCTCTATACACAATGTATAATCTGTATATACACAGCCCCCGCCCCATGTACTGGGGGGTCCTCCCCTCTATACACAATGTATAATCTGTATATACACAGCCCCCAGCCTCCCAGCACTCACAGAACAGATGAGGATTCCCCTGGGGGGCCGCCCCTCACCCTGGGATACACCGCACTCGTGATGCCGGGGACCAGTCATGTGACTTGTGGTTAGAGGCCACATCCTGCCAAATAGAGAACTTCATGTAATGCAGGACGGTGCCCCCAGCGTACCACTCCCTCTCCTATACCCCCCCCCCCCCCCCGGCACACTGTACAGGACCTTCCCCCCCCCCGGCACACTGTACAGGACCTCCCCCCCCCCCCCCCCCCCCCCCAGCGTACCACTGCCTCCCCCCCGGCACACTGTACAGGACCCCCGGGAGTCCCCTGTAGATCTGCAGTGTTGTACATGTCATGCACCAGCAGGTGGCGCTGTGGTCTTGGATCTCCTCTTTCCTGGATGTTTTGCAGGGAGCAGGCCGTGTCCTCTGTGGGGCTTTGTGTTGTCAGCACTCAGAAGAGAGCGTACCCCCTGGAAGACGCCACACACATCGCGTTACGTGAGTCTCCTGCAGAGCATTGCGCTGTCATGGCTGTAGTGTAGGGGGCCGCAGAGCATTGCGCCGTCATGGCTGTAGCGTAGGGGGCTGCAGAGCATTGCGCCGTCATGGCTGTAGCGTAGGGGGCCGCAGAGCATTGCGCCGTCATGGCTGTAGCGTAGGGGGCTGAAGAGCATTGCGCCGTCATGGCTGTAGCGTAGGGGGCTGCAGAGCATTGCGCCGTCATGGCTGTAGCGTAGGGGGCTGCAGAGCATTGCGCCGTCATGGCTGTAGCGTAGGGGGCTGCAGAGCATTGCGCCGTCATGGCTGTAGCGTAGGGGGCTGCAGAGCATTGCGCCGTCATGGCTGTAGCGTAGGGGGCTGCAGAGCATTGCGCCGTCATGGCTGTAGCGTAGGGGGCTGCAGAGCATTGCGCCGTCATGGCTGTAGCGTAGGGGGCTGCAGAGCATTGCGCCGTCATGGCTGTAGCGTAGGGGGCTGCAGAGCATTGCGCCGTCATGGCTGTAGCGTAGGGGGCTGCAGAGCATTGCGCCGTCATGGCTGTAGCGTAGGGGGCTGCAGAGCATTGCGCCGTCATGGCGGTAGCGTAGGGGGCTGCAGAGCATTGCGCCGTCATGGCGGTAGCGTAGGGGGCTGCAGAGCATTGCGCCGTCATGGCGGTAGCGTAGGGGGCTGCAGAGCATTGCGCCGTCATGGCGGTAGCGTAGGGGGCTGCAGAGCATTGCGCCGTCATGGCTGTAGCGTAGGGGGCTGCAGAGCATTGCGCCGTCATGGCTGTAGCGTAGGGGGCTGCAGAGCATTGCACAGCATCATTGTAGTCCATTTTAGGGGGGGGTCCTCATGAACTACGGACCCTCACTTGCTTCCTCTTCGCTTCCAGGCACGGTGCGGCGGTTCCTGGAGTCGCACGGTGCGGCGCTGGATAAGGTGGTGTTTGCAGTGACGGAGCAGGAGGAGGTGAGTGGTCGCTGCACCCATATTAACCCTTTATGTCCCCCATGGCTCCTCAGCTTGTGTGACCGATCTGTGTGATATGTCTCCTCCAGGCCACTTACCTGCATCTGCTTCCCCTGTACTTCCCGCGTTCACAGGAGGAGGAGCTTAGCTCGCTCCCCCTCCTTCCCCCGGATATTGGGAACGCTGAAGGAGAGCCCGTGGTCCCGGAGCGACAGATCCGAATCTGTGAGAAACCGGGCGCTCCTGAAGGTGACGGACTGTGCGGTGATTCACCAAGTATGATGATAGCTCTGGACCGGGGGGCCCTCCTCCTGTGGTGCCCTGTGCACAGGACGTAGGGGGGGCCCTCCTCCTGTGGTGCCCTGTGCACAGGACGTAGGGGGGGGGGGGGCCTCCTCCTGTGGTGCCCTGTGCACAGGACGTGGGGGGGGGGCCCTCCTCCTGTGGTGCCCTGTGCACAGGACGTGGGGGGGGGGCCCTCCTCCTGTGGTGCCCTGTGCACAGGACATAGGGGGGGGGGCCTCCTCCTGTGGTGCCCTGTGCACAGGATGTAGGGGGGGGGGCCTCCTCCTGTGGTGCCCTGTGCACAGGACGTAGGGGGGGGGGCCTCCTCCTGTGGTGCCCTGTGCACAGGATGTAGGGGGGGGGGCCTCCTCCTGTGGTGCCCTGTGCACAGGACGTAGGGGGGGGCCTCCTCCTGTGGTGCCCTGTGCACAGGACGTAGGGGGGGGCCTCCTCCTGTGGTGCCCTGTGCAGGATCCATCTACATGAGCTCTAAGCCCTCGCTCCTGTGTGTTGTAGATGAATCGGAGGAGGATGAAGGTCTGGGGCGCGACCTGTCCCTCATTGGTTCACACGCTTTTGCCCGCATGGAGGGTGACATAGACAAGCAGCGACGGCTGGCATTACAGGGGCACATGTCAGGGGTGGCATTACAGAAGCAGCACCAGAGGAAGTGAGTCCATCATGCTGGAATAACCTGCGCCGCTCCCTCCTCTTCCCCCGCCGCGCCGCTCCCTCCTCTACCCCCTGCCGCCCGCGCCGCTCCCTCCTCTTCCCCCGCCGCGCCGCTCCCTCCTCTTCCCCCGCCACGCCCCGCCACGCCGCGCCGCTCCCTCCTCTTCCCCCCACCGCCCCGCGCCGCTCCCTCCTCTTCCCCCCTCCGCCCCGCGCCGCTCCCTCCTCTTCCCCCTGCCGTCCCGCGCCGCTCCCTCCTCTTCCCCCTGCCGCTCCCTCCTCTTCCCCCTGCCGCCCCGCGCCGCTCCCTCCTCTTCCCCCTGCCGCCCCGCCCGCGCCGCTCCCTCCTCTTCCCCCTGCCGTCCCGCCCCGCTCCCTCCTCTTCCCCCCCGCCGCCCCGCCCCGCTCCCTCCTCTTCCCCCCCGCCGCCCCGCCCCGCTCCCTCCTCTTCCCCCTGCCGCCCGCTCCCTCCTCTTCCCCCTGCCGCCCGCTCCCTCCTCTTCCCCCTGCCGCCCCGCTCCCTCCACTTTGCCCCCGCCCCGCTCCCTCCTCTTTGCCCCCGCCCCGCTCCCTCCTCTTTGCCCCCGCCCCGCTCCCTCCTCTTTGCCCCCGCCCCGCTCCCTCCTCTTTGCCCCCGCCCCGCTCCCTCCTCTTTGCCCCCGCCCCGCTCCCTCCTCTTTGCCCCCGCCCCGCTCCCTCCTCTTTGCCCCCGCCCCGCTCCCTCCTCTTTGCCCCCGCCCCGCTCCCTCCTCTTTGCCAACGCCCCGCTCCCTCCTCTTTGCCAACGCCCCGCTCCCTCCTCTTTGCCCCCGCCCCGCTCCCTCCTCTTTGCCCCCGCCGCCCCGCTCCCTCCTCTTTGCCGCCGCCGCCCCGCTCCCTCCTCTTTGCCCCCGCCGCCCCGCTCCCTCCTCTTTGCCCCCGCCGCCCCGCTCCCTCCTCTTTGCCCCCGCCGCCCCGCTCCCTCCTCTTTGCCCCCGCCGCCCCGCTCCCTCCTCTTTGCCCCCGCCGCCCCGCTCCCTCCTCTTTGCCCCCGCCGCCCCGCTCCCTCCTCTTTGCCCCCGCCGCCCCGCTCCCTCCTCTTTGCCCCCGCCGCCCCGCTCCCTCCTCTTTGCCCCCGCCGCCCCGCTCCCTCCTCTTTGCCCCCGCCGCCCCGCTCCCTCCTCTTTGCCCCCGCCGCCCCGCTCCCTCCTCTTTGCCCCCGCCGCCCCGCTCCCTCCTCTTTGCCCCCGCCGCCCCGCTCCCTCCTCTTTGCCCCCGCCGCCCCGCTCCCTCCTCTTTGCCCCCGCCGCCCCGCTCCCTCCTCTTTGCCCCCGCCGCCCCGCTCCCTCCTCTTTGCCCCCGCCGCCCCGCTCCCTCCTCTTTGCCCCCGCCGCCCCGCTCCCTCCTCTTTGCCCCCGCCGCCCCGCTCCCTCCTCTTTGCCCCCGCCGCCCCGCTCCCTCCTCTTTGCCCCCGCCGCCCCGCTCCCTCCTCTTTGCCCCCGCCGCCCCGCTCCCTCCTCTTTGCCCCCGCCGCCCCGCTCCCTCCTCTTTGCCCCCGCCGCCCCGCTCCCTCCTCTTTGCCCCCGCCGCCCCGCTCCCTCCTCTTTGCCCCCGCCGCCCCGCTCCCTCCTCTTTGCCCCCGCCGCCCCGCTCCCTCCTCTTTGCCCCCGCCGCCCCGCTCCCTCCTCTTTGCCCCCGCCGCCCCGCTCCCTCCTCTTTGCCCCCGCCGCCCCGCTCCCTCCTCTTTGCCCCCGCCGCCCCGCTCCCTCCTCTTTGCCCCCGCCGCCCCGCTCCCTCCTCTTTGCCCCCGCCGCCCCGCTCCCTCCTCTTCCCCCTGCCGCCCGCTCTTTGCTCCCACCTCTGTGTGATAACTGATTTGTCTGATGCTGTCTCTTCCTCAGTTACAATCGCTGGCTGTCTCGGGCTCGGACTGAAGATCTCTCGGACATTGCAGCTCTGAAGGCCTTGTACCAGTCCGGTGAGTCTTGGTGGCTCTTACTGGTCTTACCATTGGATGCGCTGTGAAAATTTTAATGGTGGTCCCTAGTGATCAGGGTGGTCTCTCCTGATGCAGAGATCATGTGACGAGGTCTCCCCCAGGGATCAGGGTGGTCTGTCCTGCTGCAGCCATCATGTGACGGGGTCTCCCCCAGGGATCAGGGTGGTCTGTCCTGCTGCAGCCATCATGTGACGGGGTCTCCCCCAGGGATCAGGGGGGTCTGTCCTGCTGCAGCCATCATGTGACGAGGTCTCCCCCAGGGATCAGGGTGGTCTGTCCTGCTGCAGCCATCATGTGACGGGGTCTCCCCCAGGGATCAGGGTAGTCTGTCCTGCTGCAGCCATCATGTGACGGGGTCTCCCCCAGGGATCAGGGTAGTCTGTCCTGCTGCAGCCATCATGTGACGGGGTCTCCCCCAGGGATCAGGGTAGTCTGTCCTGCTGCAGCCATCATGTGACAAGGGGTCTCCCCCAGGGATCAGGGTAGTCTGTCCTGCTGCAGCCATCATGTGACAAGGGGTCTCCCCCAGGGATCAGGGTGGTCTGTCCTGCTGCAGCCATCATGTGACGGGGTCTCCCCCAGGGATCAGGGTGGTCTGTCCTGCTGCAGCCATCATGTGACGGGGTCTCCCCCAGGGATCAGGGTGGTCTGTCCTGCTGCAGCCATCATGTGACGGGGTCTCCCCCAGGGATCAGGGTAGTCTGTCCTGCTGCAGCCATCATGTGACGGGGTCTCCCCCAGGGATCAGGGTGGTCTGTCCTGCTGCAGCCATCATGTGACGGGGTCTCCCCCAGGGATCAGGGGGGTCTGTCCTGCTGCAGCCATCATGTGACGGGGTCTCCCCCAGGGATCAGGGGGGTCTGTCCTGCTGCAGCCATCATGTGACGGGGTCTCCCCCAGGGATCAGGGGGGTCTGTCCTGCTGCAGCCATCATGTGACACGGGGTCTCCCCCAGGGATCAGGGGGGTCTGTCCTGCTGCAGCCATCATGTGACGGGGTCTCCCCCAGGGATCAGGGGGGTCTGTCCTGCTGCAGCCATCATGTGACGGGGTCTCCCCCAGGGATCAGGGGGGTCTGTCCTGCTGCAGCCATCATGTGACGGGGTCTCCCCCAGGGATCAGGGGGGTCTGTCCTGCTGCAGCCATCATGTGACGGGGTCTCCCCCAGGGATCAGGGGGGTCTGTCCTGCTGCAGCCATCATGTGACGGGGTCTCCCCCAGGGATCAGGGTGGTCTGTCCTTCTGCAGCCATCATGTGACGGGGTCTCCCCCAGGGATCAGGGTGGTCTGTCCTGCTGCAGCCATCATGTGACGGGGTCTCCCCCAGGGATCAGGGTGGTCTGTCCTGCTGCAGCGATCATGTTTTGGGGGTCCCCCAGTAATCAGGGGGGTCTGTCCTGCTGCAGCCATCATGTGACGGGGTCTCCCCCAGGGATCAGGGGGTCTGTCCTGCTGCAGCGATGTGACAGGGGTCTCCCCCAGTGACCGGGATGGTCTGTCCTGCTGCAGAGATCATGTGACGAGGCTCCTCCCTCCTCTTCCTTCGTTTTCCAGGTGTGGATAACTGTGGCCGCTCCATTATCGTCATTGTGGGAAGGAACATTCCCGTCTTACTCATTGACATGGAGAAGGTAAGACGCGGGGGTGTCAGAGCTGCCCTATGACCCCGCCTCCTGCCAAGGCCACGCCTCCTTCATGTGTCTCCTCCCCCTAGGCCCTGCTGTACTTTATCCACATGATGGATCACATCGCGGCTAAGGACTACATCCTGGTCTACTTCCACACACTGACCGGAGAGCACAACCACCTGGACTCCGACTTCCTGAAGAATGTGTACGACGTGGTGGACGCCAAGTGAGTGCCCGGACCAGCGCCCTCCCGTGCGGCTGGGGCCCTCCCGTGCGGCTGGGGCCCTCCCGTGCGGCTGGGGCCCTCCCGTGCGGCTGGGGCCCTCCCGTGCGGCTGGGGCCCTCCCGTGCGGCTGGGGCCCTCCCGTGCGGCTGGGGCCCTCCCGTGCGGCTGGGGCCCTCCCGTGCGGCTGGGGCCCTCCCGTGCGGCTGGGGCCCTCCCGTGCGGCTGGGGCCCTCCCGTGCGGCTGGGGCCCTCCCGTGCGGCTGGGGCCCTCCCGTGCGGCTGGGGCCCTCCCGTGCGGCTGGGGCCCTCCCGTGCGGCTGGGGCCCTCCCGTGCGGCTGGGGCCCTCCCGTGCGGCTGGGGCCCTCCCGTGCGGCTGGGGGCGACGCGGCGGGGCCCTCCCATGCGGCTGGAGCCCTCCCATGCGGCTGGAGCCCTCCCATGCGGCTGGAGCCCTCCCATGCGGCTGGGGCCCTCCCATGCGGCTGGGGCCCTCCCATGCGGCTGGGGCCCTCCCATGCGGCTGGGGCCCTCCCATGCGGCTGGGGCCCTCCCATGCGGCTGGGGCCCTCCTATTGCGGCTGGGGCCCTCCTATTGCGGCTGGGGCCCTCCTATTGCGGCTGGGGCCCTCCCATGCGGAGATACTTAGTTTGGCTTCCTGTGGTTTTTATTTCATTTTTGAATTTTGTTTTACTCAAATTTCTTCTCATTTGTCAGATACAAGAAGAATCTGAAGGCTCTTTATTTTGTCCATCCAACATTTCGTTCCAAGGTGAGTCCATCCGGCCCCTCCGACAGCCGCATGTAGCAGAGCCGAGGCGCTGATCTGTGACCTCTTAGAAGGGATTGTCTGGACTGCATCCCCCTCCCATGGGTAGGGCCTGGTATTACAGCTAAGCTCCGTCACCTCTATACAGCAGGACTGCAGTACCGGCACTATCCATGGTGTGGCGCTGTTATTCAACTTGTGGACAAACCCTCTGACCTCTTGTTGTGCTGATCTGCACTTTTACCTACCCGGGGACACATTAACCCCTAGATGCTGCTTCAGTAGAGACCGCAGCATCTAAGGTAATAACCACAGCATTGTCCGCACACTGACTGGGTCCGGATGGTGTCAGCGGGCCCTTAAGGTCCACAACTTGCTCTCTGGGAATTGAAGGGACCTGATTGTTTACAACTAGAGCATGAAAATCCATCCTGACCAAATACTGACACATTGTAACGACACTAAGCAGGAGAGGCCCGGTGCAGGATGGGAGGGTGTCGCCCCTAGGACCGGGTCAGTACCTGGCACATGTGGCCCTGGATCTGTGTCCTACTTTCTGTGGCCATCTTTACATGCGAGTCGCGGCTCCGTAGCCTCCGCTGACCCCTCCCGGTGATTGATGGGGTAAACGCTGTATCTGCGCCAGCACATGAGATGAGAATTATGTAATAATTGCAGATTGGGCAGAGCTCCACATTCTGGGCTTTAATATCAAAAATCTGTCATCCAGTCACTCGCCAAAACCGCGCTGATTATCCTGTCCTTACAGATGTGTCTAAGGAGAAACAGCTGTGCTGTGCGCGGCAAGAGGAGACCATGCACCCAGCGCCCCATCCCCCTTACACACAGAGCGGCCCCTCCAGCACCCAGCACTGCCAACACGGCCCCTCCAGCACCCAGCACTGCCAACACGGCCCCTCCAGCACCCAGCACTGCCAACACGGCCCCTCCAGCACCCAGCACTGCCAACACGGCCCCTCCAGCACCCAGCACTGCCAACACGGCCCCTCCAGCACCCAGCACTGCCAACACGGCCCCTCCAGCACCCAGCACTGCCAACACGGCCCCTCCAGCACCCAGCACTGCCAACACGGCCCCTCCTGCACCCAGCACTGCCAACACGGCCCCTCCTGCACCCAGCACCGCCGCCAACACGGCCCCTCCTGCACCCAGCACCGCCGCCAACACGGCCCCTCCTGCACCCAGCACCGCCGCCAACACGGCCCCTCCTGCACCCAGAACCGCCCCCCACCCCTCCTGCACCCAGCACTGCCACCACCACGGCCCCTCCTGCACCCAGAACCGCCCCCCACCCCTCCTGCACCCAGCACTGCCACCACCACGGCCCCTCCAACACCCAGAACCGCCCCCCACCCCTCCTGCACCCAGCACTGCCACCACCACGGCCCCTCCAACACCCAGAACCGCCCCCCACCCCTCCTGCACCCAGCACTGCCACCACCACGGCCCCTCCAACACCCAGAGCCGCCCCCCACCCCTCCTGCACCCACCACTGCCACCACCACGGCCCCTCCAACACCCAGAACCGCCCTCCACCCCTCCTGCACCCACCACTGCCACCACCACGGCCCCTCCAACACCCAGAACCGCCCTCCACCCCTCCTGCACCCAGCACTGCCACCACCACGGCCCCTCCAACACCCAGAACCGCCCCCCACCCCTCCTGCACCCAACACTGCCACCACCACGGCCCCTCCAACACCCAGAACCGCCCCCCACCCCTCCTGCACCCAGCACTGCCACCACCACGGCCCCTCCAACACCCAGAACCGCCCCCCACCCCTCCTGCACCCAGCACTGCCACCACCACGGCCCCTCCAACACCCAGAACCGCCCCCCACCCCTCCTGCACCCAGCACTGCCACCACCACGGCCCCTCCAACACCCAGAACCGCCCCCCACCCCTCCTGCACCCAGCACTGCCACCACCACGGCCCCTCCAACACCCAGAACCGCCCCCCACCCCTCCTGCACCCAGCACTGCCACCACCACGGCCCCTCCAACAACCCAGAACCGCCCCCCACCCCTCCTGCACCCAGCACTGCCACCACCACGGCCCCTCCAACACCCAGAACCGCCCCCCACCCCTCCTGCACCCAGCACTGCCACCACCACGGCCCCTCCAACACCCAGAACCGCCCCCCACCCCTCCTGCACCCAGCACTGCCACCACCACGGCCCCTCCAACACCCAGAACCGCCCCCCACCCCTCCTGCACCCAGCACTGCCACCACCACGGCCCCTCCAACACCCAGAACCGCCCCCCACCCCTCCTGCACCCAGCACTGCCACCACCACGGCCCCTCCAACACCCAGAACCGCCCCCCACCCCTCCTGCACCCAGCACTGCCACCACCACGGCCCCTCCAACACCCAGAACCGCCCCCCACCCCTCCTGCACCCAGCACTGCCACCACCACGGCCCCTCCAACACCCAGAACCGCCCCCCACCCCTCCTGCACCCAGCACTGCCACCACCACGGCCCCTCCAACACCCAGAACCGCCCCCCACCCCTCCTGCACCCAGCACTGCCACCACCACGGCCCCTCCAACACCCAGAACCGCCCCCCACCCCTCCTGCACCCAGCACTGCCACCACCACGGCCCCTCCAACACCCAGAACCGCCCCCCACCCCTCCTGCACCCAGCACTGCCACCACCACGGCCCCTCCAACACCCAGAACCGCCCCCCACCCCTCCTGCACCCAGCACTGCCACCACCACGGCCCCTCCAACACCCAGAACCGCCCCCCACCCCTCCTGCACCCAGCACTGCCACCACCACGGCCCCTCCAACACCCAGAACCGCCCCCCACCCCTCCTGCACCCAGCACTGCCACCACCACGGCCCCTCCAACACCCAGAACCGCCCCCCACCCCTCCTGCACCCAGCACTGCCACCACCACGGCCCCTCCAACACCCAGAACCGCCCCCCACCCCTCCTGCACCCAGCACTGCCACCACCACGGCCCCTCCAACACCCAGAACCGCCCCCCACCCCTCCTGCACCCAGCACTGCCACCACCACGGCCCCTCCAACACCCAGAACCGCCCCCCACCCCTCCTGCACCCAGCACTGCCACCACCACGGCCCCTCCAACACCCAGAACCGCCCCCCACCCCTCCTGCACCCAGCACTGCCACCACCACGGCCCCTCCAACACCCAGAACCGCCCCCCACCCCTCCTGCACCCAGCACTGCCACCACCACGGCCCCTCCAACACCCAGAACCGCCCCCCACCCCTCCTGCACCCAGCACTGCCACCACCACGGCCCCTCCAACACCCAGAACCGCCCCCCACCCCTCCTGCACCCAGCACTGCCACCACCACGGCCCCTCCAACACCCAGAACCGCCCCCCACCCCTCCTGCACCCAGCACTGCCACCACCACGGCCCCTCCAACACCCAGAACCGCCCCCCACCCCTCCTGCACCCAGCACTGCCACCACCACGGCCCCTCCAACACCCAGAACCGCCCCCCACCCCTCCTGCACCCAGCACTGCCACCACCACGGCCCCTCCAACACCCAGAACCGCCCCCCACCCCTCCTGCACCCAGCACTGCCACCACCACGGCCCCTCCAACACCCAGAACCGCCCCCACCCCTCCTGCACCCAGCACTGCCACCACCACGGCCCCTCCAACACCCAGAACCACCCCTTCTGCACCCAGCAAAACCCTCACCCCTCCTGCACCCAGCATCTTGTACAGGGCTTATGGTTTCTGTAAATCCTGCTGCCCTCTACAAGGGGTTGCTTACGGCACCCTGTATCTCCCATCTACCCTGTTTCCCTGAAAATAAGACCCAATGCAATTTTTTTCAAGCTTAGAAATTTAAGACGTCCCCTGAATATAGAACACGGCCTCATTTTCAGGGAAACCCGGTCTAGGTCTTGAGACAGGTCTAGTCCTGGGTGCAGTGTGTACACACAGTGTACATGGTCAGTATGGATCAGTAGGAGGTTATTGGACCTTGTTTTGACCCGGGTGTGGGCACTAATTTGGCTCAGGATCACTGTCGCAGCCTGGCCCACACAGCAGATATCATGGTTATTCTGTCAAGTTTTCCCTTCCTAGTGAAGTTTGTGAAAGGTTAAACTTGATGAACTACATAATAATGATACATGACCGGTGCCGCACTGAGGATCGGGCAACAAGGTCGGGTCCAGAACCTCAATAATAGGAAGGAACTGGAGCACTGAGGGAGATTACACCAGTAGTGGAAGAGCTAGAACCAGGGTTTGGGATAAGATGACCTGTGGGGGTGTGTGGAGAAAGCAAGTAAGGGACCTAATATCAGATACAGACCCTCAGAAGAACAGGAGGGAACAGAGGAGTGAGGGACCTAAGATCAGATACAGACCCTCAGAAGAACAGGAGGTAACAGAGGAGTGAGGGAACTAATATCAGATACAGACCCTCAGAAGAACAGGAGGGAACAGAGGAGTGAGGGAACTAATATCAGATACAGACCCTCAGAAGAACAGGAGGGAACAGAGGAGTGAGGGAACTAATATCAGATACAGACCCTCAGAAGAACAGGAGGTAACAGAGGAGTGAGGGAACTAATATCAGATACAGACCCTCAGAAGAACAGGAGGGAACAGAGGAGTGAGGGAACTAATATCAGATACAGACCCTCAGAAGAACAGGAGGTAACAGGGGAGTGAGGGAACTAATATCAGATACAGACCCTCAGAAGAACAGGAGGTAACAGGGGAGTGAGGGAACTAATATCAGATACAGACCCTCAGAAGAACAGGAGGTAACAGAGGAGTGAGGGAACTAATATCAGATACAGACCCTCAGAAGAACAGGAGGTAACAGAGGAGTGAGGGAACTAATATCAGATACAGACCCTCAGAAGAACAGGAGGTAACAGAGGAGTGAGGAAACTAATATCATATACAGACCCTCAGAAGAACAGGAGGCAACAGAGGAGTGAGGGACTAATATCAGATACAGACTCTCAGAAGAACAGGAGGTAACAGAGGAGTGACAGAACTAATATCAGATACAGACCCTCAGAAGAACAGGAGGTAACAGGGGAGTGAGGGAACTAATATCAGATACAGACCCTCAGAAGAACAGGAGGTAACAGAGGAGTGAGGGAACTAATATCAGATACAGACCCTCAGAAGAACAGGAGGTAACAGGGGAGTGAGGGACTAATATCAGATACAGACCCTCAGAAGAACAGGAGGGAACAGAGGAGTGAGGGAACTAATATCAGATACAGACCCTCAGAAGAACAGGAGGGAACAGAGGAGTGAGGGAACTAATATCAGATACAGACCCTCAGAAGAACAGGAGGTAACAGAGGAGTGAGGGAACTAATATCAGATACAGACCCTCAGAAGAACAGGAGGGAACAGAGGAGTGAGGGAACTAATATCAGATACAGACCCTCAGAAGAACAGGAGGTAACAGGGAGTGAGGGAACTAATATCAGATACAGACCCTCAGAAGAACAGGAGGTAACAGGGGATTGAGGGAACTAATATCAGATACAGACCCTCAGAAGAACAGGAGGTAACAGAGGAGTGAGGGATCTAATATCAGATACAGACCCTCAGAAGAACAGGAGGTAACAGGGGAGTGACGGGAACTAATATCAGATACAGACCCTCAGAAGAACAGGAGGGAACAGAGGAGTGAGGGAACTAATATCAGATACAGACCCTCAGAACAACAGGAGGTAACAGGGGAGTGAGGGAACTAATATCAGATACAGACCCTCAGAAGAACAGGAGGTAACAGGGGAGTGACAGAACTAATATCAGATACAGACCCTCAGAAGAACAGGAGGTAACAGAGGAGTGAGGGAACTAATATCAGATACAGACCCTCAGAAGAACAGGAGGTAACAGGGGAGTGAGGGAACTAATATCAGATACAGACCCTCAGAAGAACAGGAGGTAACAGGGGAGTGAGGGAACTAATATCAGATACAGACCCTCAGAAGAACAGGAGGTAACAGGGGAGTGAGGGAACTAATATCAGATACAGACCCTCAGAAGAACAGGAGGGAACAGGGGAGTGAGGGAACTAATATCAGATACAGACCCTCAGAAGAACAGGAGGTAACAGAGGAGTGAGGGAACTAATATCAGATACAGACCCTCAGAAGAACAGGAGGTAACAGGGGAGTGAGGGAACTAATATCAGATACAGACCCTCAGAAGAACAGGAGGGAACAGAGGAGTGAGGGAACTAATATCAGATACAGACCCTCAGAAGAACAGGAGGTAACAGGGGAGTGAGGGAACTAATATCAGATACAGACCCTCAGAAGAACAGAAGGGAACAGGGGAGTGAGGGACCTAATATCAGATACAGACCCTCAGAAGAACAGGAGGTAACAGAGGAGTGAGGGAACTAATATCAGATACAGACCCTCAGAAGAACAGGAGGTAACAGAGGAGTGAGGGAACTAATATCAGATACAGACCCTCAGAAGAACAGGAGGTAACAGAGGAGTGAGGGAACTAATATCAGATACAGACCCTCAGAAGAACAGGAGGTAACAGGGGAGTGAGGGATCTAAGATCAGATACAGACCCTCAGAAGAACAGGAGGTAACAGAGGAGTGACGGAACTAATATCAGATACAGACCCTCAGAAGAACAGGAGGTAACAGAGGAGTGAGGGAACTAATATCAGATACAGACCCTCAGAAGAACAGGAGGTAACAGAGGAGTGAGGGAACTAATATCAGATACAGACCCTCAGAAGAACAGGAGGTAACAGAGGAGTGAGGGAACTAATATCAGATACAGACCCTCAGAAGAACAGGAGGTAACAGGGGAGTGAGGGAACTAATATCAGATACAGACCCTCAGAAGAACAGGAGGTAACAGGGGAGTGAGGGAACTAATATCAGATACAGACCCTCAGAAGAACAGGAGGGAACAGAGGAGTGAGGGAACTAATATCAGATACAGACCCTCAGATGAACAGGAGGTAACAGGGGAGTGAGGGAACTAAGATCAGATACAGACCCTCAGATGAACAGGAGGTAACAGGGGAGTGAGGGAACTAAGATCAGATACAGACCCTCAGAAGAACAGGAGGTAACAGGGGAGTGAGGGAACTAATATCAGATACAGACCCTCAGAAGAACAGGAGGGAACAGGGGAGTGAGGGACCTAATATCAGATACAGACCCTCAGAAGAACAGGAGGTAACAGAGGAGTGAGGGAACTAATATCAGATACAGACCCTCAGAAGAACAGGAGGGAACAGGGGAGTGAGGGAACTAATATCATATACAGACCCTCAGAAGAACAGGAGGTAACAGGGGAGTGAGGGAACTAATATCAGATACAGACCCTCAGAAGAACAGGAGGTAACAGAGGAGTGAGGGAACTAATATCAGATACAGACCCTCAGAAGAACAGGAGGTAACAGGGGAGTGAGGGAACTTATATCAGATACAGACCCTCAGAAGAACAGGAGGTAACAGAGGAGTGACGGAACTAATATCAGATACAGACCCTCAGAAGAACAGGAGGTAACAGAGGAGTGAGGGAACTAATATCAGATACAGACCCTCAGAAGAACAGGAGGGAACAGAGGAGTGAGGGAACTAATATCAGATACAGACCCTCAGAAGAACAGGAGGGAACAGGGGAGTGAGGGAACTAATATCAGATACAGACCCTCAGAAGAACAGGAGGTAACAGAGGAGTGAGGGAACTAATATCAGATACAGACCCTCAGAAGAACAGGAGGTAACAGAGGAGTGAGGGAACTAATATCAGATACAGACCCTCAGAAGAACAGGAGGTAACAGGGGAGTGAGGGAACTAATATCAGATACAGACCCTCAGAAGAACAGGAGGTAACAGGGGGAGTGAGGGACCTAATATCAGATACAGACCCTCAGAAGAACAGGAGGTAACAGGGGAGTGAGGGACCTAATATCAGATACAGACCCTCAGAAGAACAGGAGGTAACAGAGGAGTGAGGGACCTAATATCAGATACAGACCCTCAGAAGAACAGGAGGTAACAG
The DNA here is from genome assembly GCF_040894005.1 of Engystomops pustulosus. Classification (NCBI taxonomy): domain Eukaryota; kingdom Metazoa; phylum Chordata; class Amphibia; order Anura; family Leptodactylidae; genus Engystomops; species Engystomops pustulosus. The sequence goes on along the minus strand of NW_027285188.1, from coordinate 75,683 downwards.
AGGAGTGAGGGAACTGATATCAGATACAGACCCTCAGAAGAACAGGAGGTAACAGGGGAGTGACAGAACTGATATCAGATACAGACCCTTAGAAGAACAGGAGGTAACAGGGGAGTGAGGGAACTGATATCAGATACAGACCCTCAGAAGAACAGGAGGTAACAGGGGAGTGAGGGAACTAATATCAGATACAGACCCTCAGAAGAACAGGAGGTAACAGAGGAGTGAGGGATCTAATATCAGATACAGACCCTCAGAAGAACAGGAGGTAACAGGGGAGTGAGGGAACTAATATCAGATACAGACCCTCAGAAGAACAGGAGGTAACAGGGGAGTGACGGAACTAATATCAGATACAGACCCTCAGAAGAACAGGAGGTAACAGGGGAGTGAGGGAACTAATATCAGATACAGACCCTCAGAAGAACAGGAGGTTACAGGGGAGTGAGGGAACTAATATCAGACACAGACCCTCAGATGAACAGGAGGTAACAGGGGAGTGAGGGAACTAATATCAGATACAGACCCTCAGAAGAACAGGAGGGAACAGGGGAGTGAGGGAACTAATATCAGATACAGACCCTCAGAAGAACAGGAGGTAACAGAGGAGTGAGGGAACTAATATCAGATACAGACCCTCAGAAGAACAGGAGGGAACAGAGGAGTGAGGGACCTAATATCAGATACAGACCCTCAGAAGAACAGGAGGGAACAGGGGAGTGAGGGACCTAATATCAGATACAGACCCTCAGAAGAACAGGAGGTAACAGGGGAGTGAGGGAACTAATATCAGATACAGACCCTCAGAAGAACAGGAGGTAACAGGGGAGTGAGGGAACTAATATCAGATACAGACCCACAGAAGAACAGGAGGTAACAGAGGAGTGAGGGAACTAAGATCAGATACAGACCCTCAGAAGAACAGGAGGTAACAGAGGAGTGAGGGAACTAATATCAGATACAGACCCTCAGAAGAACAGGAGGTAACAGGGGAGTGAGGGAACTAATATCAGATACAGACCCACAGAAGAACAGGAGGTAACAGAGGAGTGAGGGAACTAAGATCAGATACAGACCCTCAGAAGAACAGGAGGTAACAGAGGAGTGAGGGAACTAATATCAGATACAGACCCTCAGAAGAACAGGAGGTAACAGAGGAGTGAGGGAACTAATATCAGATACAGACCCTCAGAAGAACAGGAGGTAACAGAGGAGTGACGGAACTAATATCAGATACAGACCCTCAGAAGAACAGGAGGGAACAGGGGAGTGAGGGAACTAATATCAGATACAGACCCTCAGAAGAACAGGAGGTAACAGAGGAGTGAGGGAACTAATATCAGATACAGACCCTCAGAAGAACAGGAGGTAACAGGGGAGTGAGGGAACTAATATCAGATACAGACCCTCAGAAGAACAGGAGGGAACAGGGGAGTGAGGGAACTAATATCAGATACAGACCCTCAGAAGAACAGGAGGGAACAGGGGAGTGAGGGAACTAATATCAGATACAGACCCTCAGAAGAACAGGAGGTAACAGAGGAGTGAGGGAACTAATATCAGATACAGACCCTCAGAAGAACAGGAGGTAACAGAGGAGTGAGGGAACTAATATCAGATACAGACCCTCAGAAGAACAGGAGGTAACAGGAGAGTGAGGGAACTAATATCAGATACAGACCCTCAGAAGAACAGGAGGTAACAGGGGAGTGAGGGAACTAATATCCGATACAGACCCTCAGAAGAACAGGAGGTAACAGAGGAGTGAGGGAACTAATATCAGATACAGACCCTCAGAAGAACAGGAGGTAACAGGGGAGTGAGGGAACTAATATCAGATACAGACCCTCAGAAGAACAGGAGGGAACAGGGGAGTGAGGGAACTAATATCAGATACAGACCCTCAGAAGAACAGGAGGGAACAGAGGAGTGACGGAACTAATATCAGATACAGACCCTTAGAAGAACAGGAGGTAACAGAGGAGTGAGGGATCTAATATCAGATACAGACCCTCAGAAGAACAGGAGGGAACAGAGGAGTGACGGAACTAATATCAGATACAGACCCTTAGAAGAACAGGAGGTAACAGAGGAGTGAGGGAACTAATATCAGATACAGACCCTCAGAAGAACAGGAGGGAACAGAGGAGTGACGGAACTAATATCAGATACAGACCCTTAGAAGAACAGGAGGTAACAGAGGAGTGAGGGATCTAATATCAGATACAGACCCTCAGAAGAACAGGAGGGAACAGAGGAGTGAGGGAACTAATATCAGATACAGACCCTCAGAAGAACAGGAGGTAACAGAGGAGTGAGGGATCTAATATCAGATACAGACCCTCAGAAGAATAGGAGGTAACAGAGGAGTGAGGGAACTAATATCAGATACAGACCCTCAGAAGAACAGGAGGTAACAGAGGAGTGAGGGATCTAATATCAGATACAGACCCTCAGAAGAACAGGAGGGAACAGGGGAGTGAGGGAACTAATATCAGATACAGACCCTCAGAAGAACAGGAGGTAACAGGGGAGTGAGGGAACTAAAATCAGATACAGACCCTCAGAAGAACAGGAGGTAACAGAGGAGTGAGGGAACCAATATCAGATACAGACCCTCAGAAGAACAGGAGGTAACAGGGGAGTGAGGGAACTAATATCAGATACAGACCCTCAGAAGAACAGGAGGTAACAGGGGAGTGACAGAACTAATATCAGATACAGACCCTCAGAAGAACAGGAGGTAACAGAGGAGTGAGGGAACTAATATCAGATACAGACCCTTAGAAGAACAGGAGGTAACAGGGGAGTGAGGGAACTAATATCAGATACAGACCCTTAGAAGAACAGGAGGTAACAGAGGAGTGAGGGATCTAATATCAGATACAGACCCTCAGAAGAACAGGAGGGAACAGGGGAGTGACAGAACTAATATCAGATACAGACCCTCAGAAGAACAGGAGGGAACAGGGGAGTGAGGGAACTCATATCAGATACAGACCCTCAGAAGAACAGGAGGTAACAGAGGAGTGAGGGAACTAATATCAGATACAGACCCTCAGAAGAACAGGAGGTAACAGAGGAGTGAGGGACTAATATCAGATACAGACCCTCAGAAGAACAGGAGGTAACAGAGGAGTGAGGGAACTAATATCAGATACAGACCCTCAGAAGAACAGGAGGTAATAGGGGGAGTGAAGGAACTAATATCATATGCAGACCCTCAGAAGAACAGGAGGGAACAGGGGAGTGAGGGAACTAATATCAGATACAGACCCTCAGAAGAACAGGAGGTAACAGGGGAGTGAGGGAACTAATATCAGATACAGACCCTCAGAAGAACAGGAGGGAACAGGGGAGTGAGGGAACTAATATCAGATACAGACCCACAGAAGAACAGGAGGGAACAGGGGAGTGAGGGAACTAATATCAGATACAGACCCTCAGAAGAACAGGAGGGAACAGGGGAGTGAGGGAACTAATATCAGATACAGACCCACAGAAGAACAGGAGGTAACAGGGGAGTGAGGGAACTCATATCAGATACAGACCCTCAGAAGAACAGGAGGTAACAGAGGAGTGAGGGAACTAATATCAGATACAGACCCTCAGAAGAACAGGAGGGAACAGGGGAGTGAGGGAACTAATATCAGATACAGACCCTCAGAAGAACAGGAGGTAACAGAGGAGTGAGGGAACTAATATCAGATACAGACCCTCAGAAGAACAGGAGGGAACAGAGGAGTGAGGGAACTGATATCACATACAGACCCTCAGAAGAACAGGAGGGAACAGAGGAGTGAGGGAACTGATATCAGATACAGACCCTTAGAAGAACAGGAGGTAACAGGGGAGTGAGGGAACTAATATCAGATACAGACCCTTAGAAGAACAGGAGGTAACAGAGGAGTGAGGGATCTAATATCAGATACAGACCCTCAGAAGAACAGGAGGTAACAGAGGAGTGAGGGAACTAATATCAGATACAGACCCTTAGAAGAACAGGAGGTAACAGGGGAGTGAGGGAACTAATATCAGATACAGACCCTTAGAAGAACAGGAGGTAACAGAGGAGTGAGGGATCTAATATCAGATACAGACCCTCAGAAGAACAGGAGGTAACAGAGGAGTGAGGGAACTAATATCAGATACAGACCCTCAGAAGAACAGGAGGTAATAGGGGGAGTGAAGGAACTAATATCAGATACAGACCCTCAGAAGAACAGGAGGTAACAGGGGAGTGACAGAACTAATATCAGATACAGACCCTTAGAAGAACAGGAGGTAACAGGGGAGTGAGGGAACTAATATCAGATACAGACCCTCAGAAGAACAGGAGGTAACAGAGGAGTGAGGGAACTAATATCAGATACAGACCCTCAGAAGAACAGGAGGGAACAGGGGAGTGAGGGAACTAATATCAGATACAGACCCACAGAAGAACAGGAGGTAACAGGAGAGTGACAGAACTAATATCAGATACAGACCCTCAGAAGAACAGGAGGGAACAGGGGAGTGAGGGAACTAATATCAGATACAGACCCTCAGAAGAAGAGGAGGGAACAGAGGAGTGAGGGAACTAATATCAGATACAGACCCTCAGAAGAACAGGAGGTAACAGGGGAGTGAGGGAACTAATATCAGATACAGACCCTCAGAAGAACAGGAGGGAACAGAGGAGTGAGGGAACTAATATCAGATACAGACCCTCAGAAGAACAGGAGGTAACAGAGGAGTGAGGGAACTAATATCAGATACAGACCCTCAGAAGAACAGGAGGTAACAGGGGGAGTGAGGGAACTAATATCAGATACAGACCCTCAGAAGAACAGGAGGTAACAGAGGAGTGAGGGAAATAATATCAGATACAGACCCTCAGAAGAACAGGAGGTAACAGAGGAGTGAGGGAACTAATATCAGATACCTCCTGTTCTTCTGAGGGTCTGTATCTGATATTAGTTCCCTCACTCCTCTGTTACCTCCTGTTCTTCTGAGGGTCTGTATCTGATATTAGTTCCCTCACTCCCCCTGTTACCTCCTGTTCTTCTGAGGGTCTGTATCTTATATTAGTTCCCTCACTCCCCCTGTTACCTCCTGTTCTTCTGAGGGTCTGTATCTGATATGAGTTCCCTCACTCCCTTGTTCCCTCCTGTTCTTCTGAGGGTCTGTATCTGATCTTAGTTCCCTCACTCCTCTGTTACCTCCTGTTCTTCTGAGGGTCTGTATCTGATATGAGTTCCCTCACTCCCTTGTTCCCTCCTGTTCTTCTGAGGGTCTGTATCTGATCTTAGTTCCCTCACTCCCCTGTTACCTCCTGTTCTTCTGAGGGTCTGTATCTGATATTAGTTCCCTCACTCCTCTGTTACCTCCTGTTCTTCTGAGGGTCTGTATCTGATATTAGTTCCCTCACTCCCCTGTTACCTCCTGTTCTTCTGAGGGTCTGTATCTGATATTAGTTCCCTCACTCCTCTGTTCCCTCCTCTTCTTCTGAGGGTCTGTATCTGATATTAGTTCTGTCACTCCTCTGTTCCCTCCTGTTCTTCTGAGGGTCTGTATCTGATATTAGTTCCCTCACTCCTCTGTTACCTCCTGTTCTTCTGAGGGTCTGTATCTGATATTAGTTCCCTCACTCCCCTGTTACCTCCTGTTCTTCTGAGGGTCTGTATCTGATATTAGTCCCTCACTCCCCTGTTACCTCCTGTTCTTCTGAGGGTCTGTATCTGATATTAGTTCCCTCACTCCCATGTTCCCTCCTGTTCTTCTGAGGGTCTGTATCTGATATTAGTTCCCTCACTCCCCTGTTACCTCCTGTTCTTCTGAGGGTCTGTATCTGATATTAGTTCCCTCACTCCTCTGTTCCCTCCTGTTCTTCTGAGGGTCTGTATCTGATATTAGTTCCCTCACTCCCCTGTTCCCTCCTGTTTTTCTGAGGGTCTGTATCTGATCTTAGTTCCCTCACTCCTCTGTTACCTCCTGTTCTTCTGAGGGTCTGTATCTGATATGAGTTCCCTCACTCCCCTGTTCCCTCCTGTTCTTCTGAGGGTCTGTATCTGATATTAGTTCCCTCACTCCTCTGTTACCTCCTGTTCTTCTGAGGGTCTGTAACAGAGGAGTGAGGGAACTAATATCAGATACAGACCCTCAGAAGAACAGGAGGGAACAGGGGAGTGAGGGAACTCATATCAGATACAGACCCTCAGAAGAACAGGAGGTAACAGAGGAGTGAGGGAACTAATATCAGATACAGACCCTCAGAAGAACAGGAGGTAACAGGGGAGTGAGGGAACTAATATCAGATACAGACCCTCAGAAAAACAGGAGGGAACAGGGGAGTGAGGGAACTAATATCAGATACAGACCCTCAGAAGAACAGGAGGGAACAGAGGAGTGAGGGAACTAATATCAGATACAGACCCTCAGAAGAACAGGAGGGAACAGAGGAGTGAGGGAACTAATATCAGATACAGACCCTCAGAAGAACAGGAGGTAACAGGGGAGTGAGGGAACTAATATCAGATACAGACCCTCAGAAGAACAGGAGGGAACATGGGAGTGAGGGAACTAATATCAGATACAGACCCTCAGAAGAACAATAGGTAACAGGGGAGTGAGGGACTAATATCAGATACAGACCCTCAGAAGAACAGGAGGTAACAGGGGAGTGAGGGAACTAAGATCAGATACAGACCCTCAGAAGAACAGGAGGTAACAGAGGAGTGAGGGAACTAATATCAGATACAGACCCTCAGAAGAACAGGAGGTAACAGAGGAGTGAGGGAACTAATATCAGATACAGACCCTCAGAAGAACAGGAGGTAACAGAGGAGTGAGGGAACTAATATCAGATACAGACCCTCAGAAGAACAGGAGGTAACAGGGGAGTGAGGGAACTAAGATCAGATACAGACCCTCAGAAGAACAGGAGGGAACAAGGGAGTGAGGGAACTCATATCAGATACAGACCCTCAGAAGAACAGGAGGTAACAGAGGAGTGAGGGAACTAAGATCAGATACAGACCCTCAGAAGAACAGGAGGGAACAAGGGAGTGAGGGAACTCATATCAGATACAGACCCTCAGAAGAACAGGAGGTAACAGGGGGAGTGAGGGAACTAATATCAGATACAGACCCTCAGAAGAACAGGAGGTTACAGGGGAGTGAGGGAACTAATATCAGATACAGACCCTCAGAAGAACAGGAGGGAACAGAGGAGTGAGGGAACTAATATCAGATACAGACCCTCAGAAGAACAGGAGGTAACAGGGGAGTGAGGGAACTAATATCAGATACAGACCCTCAGAAGAACAGGAGGTAACAGGGGAGTGAGGGAACTAAGATCAGATACAGACCCTCAGAAGAACAGGAGGGAACAAGGGAGTGAGGGAACTCATATCAGATACAGACCCTCAGAAGAACAGGAGGTAACAGAGGAGTGAGGGAACTAAGATCAGATACAGACCCTCAGAAGAACAGGAGGGAACAAGGGAGTGAGGGAACTCATATCAGATACAGACCCTCAGAAGAACAGGAGGTAACAGAGGAGTGAGGGAACTAATATCAGATACAGACCCTCAGAAGAACAGGAGGTTACAGGGGAGTGAGGGAACTAATATCAGATACAGACCCTCAGAAGAACAGGAGGGAACAGAGGAGTGAGGGAACTAATATCAGATACAGACCCTCAGAAGAACAGGAGGTAACAGGGGAGTGAGGGAACTAATATCAGATACAGACCCTCAGAAGAACAGGAGGTAACAGAGGAGTGAGGGAACTAATATCAGATACAGACCCTCAGAAGAACAGGAGGTAACGGGAGTGAGGGAACTAATATCAGATACAGACCCTCAGAAGAACAGGAGGTAACAGAGGAGTGAGGGAACTAATATCAGATACAGACCCTCAGAAGAACAGGAGGTAACAGAGGAGTGAGGGAACTAATATCAGATACAGACCCTCAGAAGAACAGGAGGGAACAGGGGAGTGAGGGAACTAATATCAGATACAGACCCTCAGAAGAACAGGAGGTAACAGGGGAGTGAGGGAACTAATATCAGATACAGACCCTCAGAAGAACAGGAGGGAACAGAGGAGTGAGGGAACTAATATCAGATACAGACCCTCAGAAGAACAGGAGGTAACAGAGGAGTGACAGAACTAATATCAGATACAGACCCTCAGAAGAACAGGAGGTAACAGAGGAGTGAGGGAACTAATATCAGATACAGACCCTCAGAAGAACAGGAGGTAACAGAGGAGTGAGGGAACTAATATCAGATACAGACCCTCAGAAGAACAGGAGGTAACAGAGGAGTGACAGAACTAATATCAGATACAGACCCTCAGAAGAACAGGAGGTAACAGGGGAGTGAGGGAACTAATATAAGATACAGACCCTCAGAAGAACAGGAGGGAACAGAGGAGTGAGGGAACTAATATCAGATACAGACCCTCAGAAGAACAGGAGGTAACAGAGGAGTGAGGGAACTAATATCAGATACAGACCCTCAGAAGAACAGGAGGTAACAGGGGGAGTGAGGGAACTAATATCAGATACAGACCCTCAGAAGAACAGGAGGTAACAGAGGAGTGAGGGAACTAATATCAGATACAGACCCTCAGAAGAACAGGAGGTAACAGAGGAGTGAGGGAACTAATATCAGATACAGACCCTCAGAAGAACAGGAGGTAACAGGAGAGTGACAGAACTAATATCAGATACAGACCCTCAGAAGAACAGGAGGTAACAGAGGAGTGAGGGAACTAATATCAGATACAGACCCTCAGAAGAACAGGAGGTAACAGAGGAGTGAGGGAACTAATATCAGATACAGACCCCCAGAAGAACAGGAGGCAACAGGGGAGTGAGGGACCTAATATCAGATACAGACCCTCAGAAGAACAGGAGGGAACAGAGGAGTGAGGGAACTAATATCAGATACAGACCCCCAGAAGAACAGGAGGTAACAGGGGAGTGAGGGAACTAATATCAGATACAGACCCTCAGAAGAACAGGAGGTAACAGAGGAGTGAGGGAACTAATATCAGATACAGACCCTCAGAAGAACAGGAGGTAACAGAGGAGTGAGGGAACTAATATCAGATACAGACCCTCAGAAGAACAGGAGGTAACAGAGGAGTGAGGGAACTAATATCAGATACAGACCCTCAGAAGAACAGGAGGTAACAGAGGAGTGAGGGAACTAATATCAGATACAGACCCTCAGAAGAACAGGAGGTAACAGAGGAGTGAGGGAACTAATATCAGATACAGACCCTCAGAAGAACAGGAGGTAACAGGGGAGTGAGGGAACTAATATCAGATACAGACCCTCAGAAGAACAGGAGGTAACAGAGGAGTGAGGGAACTAATATCAGATACAGACCCTCAGAAGAACAGGAGGTAACAGGGGAGTGAGGGAACTAATATCAGATACAGACCCTCAGAAGAACAGGAGGTAACAGAGGAGTGAGGGAACTAATATCAGATACAGACCCTCAGAAGAACAGGAGGTAACAGAGGAGTGAGGGAACTAATATCAGATACAGACCCCCAGAAGAACAGGAGGCAACAGGGGAGTGAGGGACCTAATATCAGATACAGACCCTCAGAAGAACAGGAGGGAACAGAGGAGTGAGGGAACTAATATCAGATACAGACCCCCAGAAGAACAGGAGGTAACAGGGGAGTGAGGGAACTAATATCAGATACAGACCCTCAGAAGAACAGGAGGTAACAGAGGAGTGAGGGAACTAATATCAGATACAGACCCTCAGAAGAACAGGAGGTAACAGAGGAGTGAGGGAACTAATATCAGATACAGACCCTCAGAAGAACAGGAGGTAACAGAGGAGTGAGGGAACTAATATCAGATACAGACCCTCAGAAGAACAGGAGGTAACAGAGGAGTGAGGGAACTAATATCAGATACAGACCCTCAGAAGAACAGGAGGTAACAGAGGAGTGAGGGAACTAATATCAGATACAGACCCTCAGAAGAACAGGAGGTAACAGGGGAGTGAGGGAACTAATATCAGATACAGACCCTCAGAAGAACAGGAGGTAACAGAGGAGTGAGGGAACTAATATCAGATACAGACCCTCAGAAGAACAGGAGGTAACAGGGGAGTGAGGGAACTAATATCAGATACAGACCCTCAGAAGAACAGGAGGTAACAGAGGAGTGAGGGAACTAATATCAGATACAGACCCTCAGAAGAAGAGGAGGGAACAGGGGAGTGAGGGAACTAATATCAGATACAGACCCTCAGAAGAACAGGAGGTAACAGAGGAGTGAGGGACTAAAGATCAGATACAGACCCTCAGAAGAACAGGAGGTAACAGGGGAGTGAGGGAACAAATATCAGATACAGACCCTCAGAAGAACAGGAGGTAACAGAGGAGTGAGGGATCTAATATCTGATACAGACCCTCAGAAGAACAGGAGGTAACAGGGGAGTGACAGAACTAATATCAGATACAGACCCTCAGAAGAACAGGAGGTAACAGGGGAGTGAGGGAACTAATATCAGATACAGACCCTCAGAAGAACAGGAGGTAACAGAGGAGTGAGGGAACTAATATCAGATACAGACCCTCAGAAGAACAGGAGGTAACAGAGGAGTGAGGGAACTAATATCAGATACAGACCCTCAGAAGAACAGGAGGTAACAGAGGAGTGAGGGAACTAATATCAGATACAGACCCTCAGAAGAACAGGAGGTAACAGAGGAGTGAGGGAACTAATATCAGATACAGACCCTCAGAAGAACAGGAGGTAACAGAGGAGTGAGGGATCTAATATCAGATACAGACCCTCAGAAGAACAGGAGGTAACAGAGGAGTGAGGGAACTAATATCAGATACAGACCCTCAGAAGAACAGGAGGTAACAGGGGAGTGACAGAACTAATATCAGATACAGACCCTCAGAAGAACAGGGGCCTGAGAAGAGGTTACAGGACTACGAGAAGATGAGACATTACAACATGTAACAGGAGGTTAGATTGGACGAGGGAGTTGAGTTTGGATTCTTTACAGTATTTCGGCAGCTTCTATAAGCTGTTGTTTTGTAGCTCATCTACTTGCTGTGTACAATCCCTTTAGATGCTTCTCGGCCACTTGTCTTACGTGCGGTTTACAATGAGGCCACGGGTTGCAGCCACCAGAGGACAATTGTCTTGATGATTTGGCTGCTGCAGTGTGAACTAGAGTGTAAGATTTTCTTGGATGTTCTTATCTCGTTGACTTCGCTGAAGTTGACAAATTCTACAAGAACATCCATTGTTCTCGTTGGCATGAATGTGCTGGAGCCTGTGCTGGACAGTCAAATAACAGGGAGCAGATCAAAGGACACGTAAAGGGCACGTTATCAGGAGAACGTTTTGGTAAACCTTAAGTGTTTGCAAAGTTACTCAACCTTTATAATCGGATGATATCTGGATCTTGGATTTTATAACTTGCTTATCCGCCCCATGTTAAAGTTGCAACAAAAAAAGTGGTGCCCTCTGTCGGAGCAGTGCAGGGGGCACCAGATAAATGAAATCCTGAATCTGGCGCCCCCTGCACAGCACACAGGACACTGCACCCAGTACACACTGCACTGCTCTTAGTGAACGGGCCTCAGTGTTTGTTTCTCCCAGTCTGGGCTTTGTGGCTGATATTATTGGTGTTTAATGTCCAAACTTGGGGACAACTTTTATATAGGGCCGGAGCTTTAGGGAAACACAGGTTGTTTGGGAGAATAACAAGAAAATTACATGATAAAATGGGGGGAAATATGGGCGTGAGAGACCCAATCCAAAGAACAGGAGGTAACAGAGGAGTGAGGGAACTAAGCTCAGGACATGATGGGGATGTGATGGAGATAAGATGAGAAGATCCGGAGGTGATGGGGATGTGATGGAGATAAGATGAGAAGATCCGGAGGTGATGGGGAGGTGATGGAGATAAGATGAGAAGATCCGGAGGTGATGGGGAGGTGATGGGGAGGTGATGGGGATAAGATGAGAAGATCCAGAGGTGATGGGGATAAGATGAGAAGATCCGGAGGTGATGGGGATAAGATGAGAAGATCCGGAGGTGATGGGGATAAGATGAGAAGATCCGGAGGTGATGGGGATAAGATGAGAAGATCCGGAGGTGATGGGGAGGTGATGGAGATAAGATGAGAAGATCCGGAGGTGATGGGGATAAGATGAGAAGATCCGGAGGTGATGGAGATAAGATGAGAAGATCCGGAGGTGATGGAGATAAGATGAGATCTATTCTATCAGAAGATCCAGAAGTTATGGGGAGATGAGGAGACAATGTATTCCTCACTTGTCTTATGTCCTGTATCTGATTCTTCCTCCTCTACTTCATGTTCAGGTTTCCACTTGGTTCTTCACGACCTTCACGGTGTCTGGATTGAAGGATAAGGTCCACCATGTTGACAGCCTGCATCAGCTTTTCACTGCCATCTCCCCGGAGCAGATAGAAATCCCCCCATTTGTGCTGAATTATGATGCTCGGGTAAGACGGGATTAGGGTGTATGGGGAGGATACACGCTGTATGGTGGGGGGTGTATGGGGAGGATACACGCTGTATGGTGGGGGGTGTATGGGGAGGATACACGCTGTATGGTGGGGGGTGTATGGGGAGGATACACGCTGTATGGTGGGGGGGGGGTGTATGGGGAGGATACACGCTGTATGGTGGGGGGGGTGTATGGGGAGGATACACGCTGTATGGTGGGGGGTGTATGGGGAGGATACACGCTGTATGGTGGGGGGGGTGTATGGGGAGGATACACGCTGTATGGTGGGGGGTGTATGGGGAGGATACACGCTGTATGGTGGGGGGGGTGTATGGGGAGGATACACGCTGTATGGTGGGGGGGGATGTATGGGGAGGATACACGCTGTATGGTGGGGGGGGATGTATGGGGAGGATACACGCTGTATGGTGGGGGGGGATGTATGGGGAGGATACACGCTGTATGGTGGGGGGGGATGTATGGGGAGGATACACGCTGTATGGTGGGGGGTGTATGGGGAGGATACACGCTGTATGGCGGGGGGGTGTATGGGGAGGATACACGCTGTATGGTGGGGGGTGTATGGGGAGGATACACGCTGTATGGTGGGGGGTGTATGGGGAGGATACACGCTGTATGGTGGGGGGTGTATGGGGAGGATACACGCTGTATGGGGGGGGGTGTATGGGGAGGATACACGCTGTATGGCGGGGGGGTGTATGGGGAGGATACACGCTGTATGGTGGGGGGGGTGTATGGGGAGGATACACGCTGTATGGTGGGGGGGGTGTATGGGGAGGATACACGCTGTATGGTGGGGGGGGTGTATGGGGAGGATACACGCTGTATGGTGGGGGGGGATGTATGGGGAGGATACACGCTGTATGGTGGGGGGGGATGTATGGGGAGGATACACGCTGTATGGTGGGGGGGGTGTATGGGGAGGATACACGCTGTATGGTGGGGGGGTGTATGGGGAGGATACACGCTGTATGGCGGGGGGGGTGTATGGGGAGGATACACGCTGTATGGCGGGGGGGGTGTATGGGGAGGATACACGCTGTATGGCGGGGGGGTGTATGGGGAGAATACACGCTGTATGGTGGGGGGGTGTATGGGGAGGATACACGCTGTATGGCGGGGGGGGTGCACACACTATGGGTGGGGGTGATACGGGGCAGTGTGAGGGGTCGTGACCTCTTTGCTCTCGATGTGTTTATCGTCTTTGTGACCTGATGGGAATCTCATGTGCGATGAGGTTTGTGCACGCGGCAGGCGCAGAGTTAATTGGAGCCTCTTACCCCCGTTCCCTTTTGATGTTTCGCTCCTCCTGGGGGGTCTGGGGTCCTGGATCAGTCTGCGGCCCAGATGAGGATTCAGAGGGTCCAATTCTGCTCCATCTGCCTGGGGACCGGCGCCAGGAACTTGTCTATTCACTGCAGGGATAATCTGCCGCCCCTCCCCCGTCTAGAGGCTACAGATCCTTAAAGGGGAACTCCTCTGTGATTGTTTTTCAGCCTCTGCTTGCTGTCAGTGAGCAGCACTTGGTTGTGATGGTTTCACATCTGTTTGTTGCTATGTGTTACATGTGTCTGTTTCTGGTATAAATCTGTGCTCTGTTCTGAGGGTTTGTTACAGTGTATCAGTGCATGAGATGGTGAGAAGCCTCATCCCCTCTTGTGTTGTCTTCTTCTCCAGGAGAATGGACCCATCTTCCCGTCACACTCGTTCTCAGGCCTCTGACTCCTCGGCGCTGCCCCTGGCTTCTTCTGTTGATCCTCGTGGGCGGTCCTCCTGGAGGTTTGGCTCCTCCTCTGCTGCTTCTCCGCACATGTCCCAGGCCTTCATGAGCTCCTCCTCTGGTCTGACAACCCTGAGAGACAATGAACTGTGCTGCACAGACAGCGGGTGTCAGGTTATATTTATATCTGTACATAGCGGCTCCTCGGGGGAGGATCCCGGCTGTGCTGACAATAAAGTCCCTTTATAATGTGACTCCTCCCCTGAGGGCTTGTGTGTCCCCAAGTGACCAATCAGGATTGACACAACTGCGCACATGTCCTGCCCCTCTACACATGGGGCCACAGAGCGTCTATGTATTAACTGTCAGGTGGTCGGGGGGATCCCGGGGGGTTCCGAGGGGAAATGTGATCCCGGGGGGGACCGAGGTGCCTGGAACATTGGGGTCACATCACACAATGCATGATATTTGTTCTGTAACTAGTGTGTAAGACACATTAAGAATTGTAGTTGAAGCTCTGGATGTGACTGGTGCATACCATGTGAGGTGGGCACGCAGCTCTGGATGTGAGTGGTGCATACGACACCAGGGGGCACGCAGCTCTGGATGTGACCGGATTATACCATGTGAGGTGGGCACGCAGCTCTGGATGTGACTGGAGCATACGACACCAGGGGGCACGCAGCTCTGGATGTGACTGGAGCATACGACACAAGGGGGCACGCAGCTCTGGATGTGACTGTGAGTCATGTGACCTTTCTGATTCTTCCTGATCACATGACTCTGCGCTGTTATCGGCTTAGAAAGTCCCTTAGACAAGTCAGGGAAGAAGCAAAAATCCCTCGGCTGCCAGAAGTGTGAGAGGTCCACCCAGTGACACTGCCCTACAAAGGAACCTGATGCTCCACATTCACTTACATGGCTGATGTGCAGTACCCAGTACTGCCACATAACAAAGAGGCGCTGCAGTCCCTGAGTGCACATTAGTAGGGCTCACACCTGAGCAGTGACGCCTGCAGGGGCTGCACCCGCCGCTCTCCTGACCCGGCCCGATTCCTCGTCATACGGTACTGGCTGAGTTTAGTATTTCCACGTCCATATTTAGCCGGTACCATCTGTCCACAGTGCGTGGAAATCCCACATAATCTCAGGCCGAGTACTTCAGGGTCACAGAGAGCAATGATTCACTTGGAAACAGAGTGTCACTGACTATTAACCCGTGCAAGGCCAGCAAGAGCTGTCAGACCGAATACAGCATCCCTGCTGACCCCTGGCTATGATAGAAAGGTGTCAGGACACACAGCACATGGCAGCTCGCTGTGTATGGGGGGTGTAGTCACAGAGGGGTCAGAGCGCCCATGCTGACCCCTGACCACTGCTGGCTATGATAGAAAGGTGTCAGGACACACAGCACATGGCAGCTCGCTGTGTATGGGGGGTGTAGTCACAGAGGGGTCAGAGCGCCCATGCTGACCCCTGACCACTGCTGGCTATGATAGAAAGGTGTCAGGACACACAGGACATGGCAGCTCGCTGTGTATGGGGGGTGTAGTCACAGAGAGGTCAGAGCGCCCATGCTGACCCCTGACCACTGCTGGCTATGATAGAAAGGTGTCAGGACACACAGGACATGGCAGCTCGCTGTGTATGGGGGGTGTAGTCACAGAGGGGTCAGAGCGCCCATGCTGACCCCTGACCACTGCTGGCTATGATAGAAAGGTGTCAGGACACACAGCACATGGCAGCTCGCTGTGTATGGGGGTGTAGTCACAGAGGGGTCAGAGCGCCCATGCTGACCCCTGACCACTGCTGGGTATGATAGAAAGGTGTCAGGACACACAGGACATGGCAGCTCGCTGTGTATGGGGGGTGTAGTCACAGAGAGGTCAGAGCACCCTTACTGACCCCTGACCACTGCTGGCTATGATAGAAAGGTGTCAGGACACACAGGACATGGCAGCTCGCTGTGTATGGGGGGTGTAGTCACAGAGGGGTCAGAGCGCCCATGCTGACCCCTGATCACTGCTGGCTATGATAGAAAGGTGTCAGGACACACAGAACATGGCAGCTCGCTGTGTATGGGGGGTGTAGTCACAGAGGGGTCAGAGCGCCCATGCTGACCCCTGACCACTGCTGGCTATGATAGAAAGGTGTCAGGACACACAGGACATGGCAGCTCGCTGTGTATGGGGGGTGTAGTCACAGAGGGGTCAGAGCGCCCATGCTGACCCCTGACCACTGCTGGCTATGATAGAAAGGTGTCAGGACACACAGGACATGGCAGCTCGCTGTGTATGGGGGGTGTAGTCACAGAGGGGTCAGAGCACCCATGCTGACCCCTGACCACTGCTGGCTATGATAGAAAGATGTCGAACACACAGGACATGGCAGCTCGCTGTGTATGGGGGGTGTAGTCACAGAGGGGTCAGAGCGCCCATGCTGACCCCTGACCACTGCTGGCTATGATAGAAAGGTGTCAGGACATGGCAGCTCGCTGTGTATGGGGGGTGTAGTCACAGAGGGGTCAGAGCGCCCATGCTGACCCCTGACCACTGCTGGCTATGATAGAAAGGTGTCAGGACACACAGGACATGGCAGCTCGCTGTGTATGGGGGGTGTAGTCACAGAGGGGTCAGAGCACCCATGCTGACCCCTGACCACTGCTGGCTATGATAGAAAGATGTCAGGACACACAGGACATGGCAGCTCGCTGTGTATGGGGGGTGTAGTCACAGAGGGGTCAGAGCGCCCATGCTGACCCCTGACCACTGCTGGCTATGATAGAAAGGTGTCAGGACACACAGGACATGGCAGCTCGCTGTGTATGGGGGGATGTAGTCACAGTGAGGTCAGAGCGCCCATGCTGACCCCTGACCACTGCTGGCTATGATAGAAAGGTGTCAGGACACACAGGACATGGCAGCTCGCTGTGTAGGGGGGGTGTAGTCACAGAGGGGTCAGAGCACCCATGCTGACCCCTGACCACTGCTGGCTATGATAGAAAGGTGTCAGGACACACAGGACATGGCAGCTCGCTGCGTATGGGGGGGTGTAGTCACAGAGGGGTCAGAGCGCCCATGCTGACCCCTGACCATTGCTGGCTATGATAGAAAGGTGTCAGGACACACAGGACATGGCAGCTCGCTGTGTATGGGGGTGTAGTCACAGAGGGGTCAGAGCACCCATGCTGACCCCTGACCACTGCTGGCTATGATAGAAAGGTGTCAGGACACACAGGACATGGCAGCTCGCTGCGTATGGGGGGGTGTAGTCACAGAGGGGTCAGAGCGCCCATGCTGACCCCTGACCATTGCTGGCTATGATAGAAAGGTGTCAGGACACACAGGACATGGCAGCTCGCTGTGTATGGGGGTGTAGTCACAGAGGGGTCAGAGCACCCATGCTGACCCCTGACCACTGCTGGCTATGATAGAAAGGTGTCAGGACACACAGGACATGGCAGCTCGCTGTGTATGGGGGTGTAGTCACAGAGGGGTCAGAGCACCCATGCTGACCTCTGACCACTGCTGGCTATGATAGAAAGGTGTCAGGACACACAGGACATGGCAGCTCGCTGTGTATGGGGGGTGTAGTCACAGAGGGGTCAGAGTGCCCATGCTGACCCCTGACCACTGCTGGCTATGATAGAAAGGTGTCAGGACACACAGGACATGGCAGCTCGCTGTGTATGGGGGGTGTAGTCACAGAGGGGTCAGAGCGCCCATGCTGACCCCTGACCACTGCTGGCTATGACATAAAGGTGTCAGGATACACAGGACATGGCAGCTCGCTGTGTATGGGGGGATGTAGTCACAGTGAGGTCAGAGCGCCCATGCTGACCCCTGACCACTGCTGGCTATGATAGAAAGGTGTCAGGGCACACAGGACATGGCAGCTCGCTGTGTATGGGGGGTGTAGTCACAGAGGGGTCAGAGCGCCCATGCTGACCCCTTACCACTGCTGGCTATGATAGAAAGGTGTCAGGACACACAGGACATGGCAGCTCGCTGTGTATGGGGGGTGTAGTCACAGAGGGGTCAGAGCGCCCATGCTGACCCCTGACCACTGCTGGCTATGATAGAAAGGTGTCAGGACACACAGGACATGGCAGCTCGCTGTGTATGGGGGTGTAGTCACAGAGGGGTCAGAGCACCCATGCTGACCCCTGACCACTGATGGCTATGATAGAAAGGTGTCAGGACACACAGGACATGGCAGCTCGCTGTGTATGGGGGGTGTAGTCACAGAGAGGTCAGAGCACCCATGCTGACCCCTGACCACTGCTGGCTATGATAGAAATGTGTCAGGACACACAGGACATGGCAGCTCGCTGTGTATGGGGGGTGTAGTCACAGAGGGGTCAGAGCCCCCATACTGACCCCTGACCACTGCTGGCTATGATAGAAAGGTGTCAGGACACAGGACATTGCAGCTCGCTGTGTATGGGGAGTGTAGTCACAGAGGGGTCAGAGCGCCCATGCTGACCCCTGACCACTGCTGGCTATGATAGAAAGGTGTCAGGACACACAGGACATGGCAGCTCGCTGTGTATGGGGGGGTGTAGTCACAGAGGGGTCAGAGCGCCCATGCTGACCCCTGACCACTGCTGGCTATGATAGAAAGGTGTCAGGACACACAGGACATGGCAGCTCGCTGTGTAGGGGGGTGTAGTCACAGAGGGGTCAGAGCGCCCATGCTGAACCCTGACCACTGCTGGCTATGATAGAAAGGTGTCAGGACACACAGGACATGGCAGCTCGCTGTGTATGGGGGGTGTAGTCACAGAGGGGTCAGAGCGCCCATGCTGACCCCTGACCACTGCTGGCTATGATAGAAAGGTGTCAGGACACAGGACATGGCAGCTCGCTGTGTATGGGGGATGTAGTCACAGAGGGTTCAGAGCACCCATGCTGACACCTGACCACTGCTGGCTATGATAGAAAGGTGTCAGGACACAGGACATGGCAGCTCGCTGTGTATGGGGGGTGTAGTCACAGAGGGGTCAGAGCGCCCATGCTGACCCCTGACCACTGCTGGCTATGATAGAAAGGTGTCAGGACACAGGACATGGCAGCTCGCTGTGTATGGGGGGTGTAGTCACAGAGGGGTCAGAGCACCCATGATGACCCCTGACCACTGCTGGCTATGATAGAAAGGTGTCAGGACACACAGGACATGGCAGCTCGCTGTGTAGGGGGGGTGTAGTCACAGAGGGGTCAGAGCACCCATGCTGACCCCTGACCACTGCTGGCTATGATAGAAAGGTGTCAGGACACAGGACATGGCAGCTCGCTGTGTATGGGGGGTGTAGTCACAGAGGGGTCAGAGCGCCCATGCTGACCCCTGACCACTGCTGGCTATGATAGAAAGGTGTCAGGGCACACAGGACATGGCAGCTCGCTCTGTGTGGGGGGTGTAGTCACGGAGGGGTCAGAGCGCCCATGCTGACCCCTGACCACTGCTGGCTATGATAGAAAGGTGTCAGGACACACAGCACATGGCAGCTCGCTGTGTATGGGGGGTGTAGTCACAGAGGGGTCAGAGCACCCATGCTGACCCCTGACCACTGCTGGCTATGATAGAAAGGTGTCAGGACACAGGACATGGCAGCTCGCTGTGTATGGGGGGATGTAGTCACAGTGAGGTCAGAGCGCCCATGCTGACCCCTGACCACTGCTGGCTATGATAGAAAGGTGTCAGGACACACAGGACATGGCAGCTCGCTGTGTAGGGGAGGTGTAGTCACAGAGGGGTCAGAGCACCCATGCTGACCCCTGACCACTGCTGGCTATGATAGAAAGGTGTCAGGACACAGGACATGGCAGCTCGCTCTGTGTGGGGGGTGTAGTCACAGAGGGGTCAGAGCGCCCATGCTGACCCCTGACCACTGCTGGCTATGATAGAAAGGTGTCAGGACACACAGGACATGGCAGCTCGCTGTGTATGGGGGTGTAGTCACAGAGGGGTCAGAGCACCCATGCTGACCCCTGACCACTGCTGGCTATGATAGAAAGGTGTCAGGACACACAGGACATGGCAGCTCGCTGTGTATGGGGGGATGTAGTCACAGTGAGGTCAGAGCGCCCATGCTGACCCCTGACCACTGCTGGCTATGATAGAAAGGTGTCCGGACACACAGGACATGGCAGCTCGCTGTGTAGGGGAGGTGTAGTCACAGAGGGGTCAGAGCACCCATGCTGACCCCTGACCACTGCTGGCTATGATAGAAAGGTGTCAGGGCACACAGGACATGGCAGCTCGCCCTGTGTGGGGGGTGTAGTCACAGAGGGGTCAGAGCGCCCATGCTGACCCCTGACCACTGCTGGCTATGATAGAAAGGTGTCAGGACACACAGGACATGGCAGCTCGCTGTGTATGGGGGTGTAGTCACAGAGGGGTCAGAGCACCCATGCTGACCCCTGACCACTGCTGGCTATGATAGAAAGGTGTCAGGACACACAGGACATGGCAGCTCGCTGTGTATGGGGGGTGTAGTCACAGAGGGGTCAGAGCGCCCATGCTGACCCCTGACCACTGCTGGCTATGATAGAAAGGTGTCAGGACACACAGGACATGGCAGCTCGCTGTGTTTAGGGGGTGTAGTCACAGAGGGGTCAGAGCGCCCATGCTGACCCCTGACCACTGCTGGCTATGATAGAAAGGTGTCAGGACACACAGGACATGGAAGCTTGCTTTGTATGGGGGGATGTAGTCACAGTGAGGTCAGAGCGCCCATGCTGACCCCTGACCACTGCTGGCTATGATAGAAAGGTGTCAGGACACACAGGACATGGCAGCTCGCTGTGTAGGGGGGGTGTAGTCACAGAGGGGTCAGAGCTCCCATGCTGACCCCTGACCACTGCTGGCTATGATAGAAAGGTGTCAGGACACACAGGACATGGCAGCTCGCTGTGTAGGGGGGGTGTAGTCACAGAGGGGTCAGAGCTCCCATGCTGACCCCTGACCACTGCTGGCTATGATAGAAAGGTGTCAGGACACACAGGACATGGCAGCTCGCTGTGTATGGGGGGTGTAGTCACAGAGGGGTCAGAGCACCCATGCTGACCCCTGACCACTGCTGGCTATGATAGAAAGGTGTCAGGACACAGGACATGGCAGCTCGCTGTGTATGGGGGGTGTAGTCACAGAGGGGTCAGAGCGCCCATGCTGACCCCTGAGCACTGCTGGCTATGATAGAAAGGTGTCAGGACACACAGGACATGGCAGCTCGCTGTGTATGGGGGGATGTAGTCACAGTGAGGTCAGAGCGCCCATGCTGACCCCTGACCATTGCTGGCTATGATAGAAAGGTGTCAGGACACACAGGACATGGCAGCTCGCTGTGTATGGGGGTGTAGTCACAGAGGGGTCAGAGCACCCATGCTGACCCCTGACCACTGCTGGCTATGATAGAAAGGTGTCAGGACACACAGGACATGGCAGCTCGCTGCGTATGGTGGGGTGTAGTCACAGAGGGGTCAGAGCGCCCATGCTGACCCCTGACCATTGCTGGCTATGATAGAAAGGTGTCAGGACACACAGGACATGGCAGCTCGCTGTGTATGGGGGTGTAGTCACAGAGGGGTCAGAGCACCCATGCTGACCCCTGACCACTGCTGGCTATGATAGAAAGGTGTCAGGACACACAGGACATGGCAGCTCGCTGTGTATGGGGGGTGTAGTCACAGAGGGGTCAGAGCGCCCATGCTGACCCCTGACCACTGCTGGCTATGATAGAAAGGTGTCAGGACACACAGGACATGGCAGCTCGCTGTGTATGGGGGGTGTAGTCACAGAGGGGTCAGAGCGCCCATGCTGACCCCTGACCACTGCTGGCTATGATAGAAAGGTGTCAGGACACACAGGACATGGAAGCTTGCTGTGTATGGGGGGATGTAGTCACAGTGAGGTCAGAGCGCCCATGCTGACCCCTGACCACTGCTGGCTATGATAGAAAGGTGTCAGGGCACACAGGACATGGCAGCTCGCTGTGTATGGGGGGTGTAGTCACAGAGGGGTCAGAGCGCCCATGCTGACCCCTGACCACTGCTGGCTATGATAGAAAGGTGTCAGGACACACAGGACATGGCAGCTCGCTGTGTATGGGGGGTGTAGTCACAGAGGGGTCAGAGCGCCCATGCTGACCCCTGACCACTGCTGGCTATGATAGAAAGGTGTCAGGACACACAGGACATGGCAGCTCGCTGTGTATGGGGGTGTAGTCACAGAGGGGTCAGAGCACCCATGCTGACCCCTGACCACTGATGGCTATGATAGAAAGGTGTCAGGACACACAGGACATGGCAGCTCGCTGTGTATGGGGGGTGTAGTCACAGAGAGGTCAGAGCACCCATGCTGACCCCTGACCACTGCTGGCTATGATAGAAATGTGTCAGGACACACAGGACATGGCAGCTCGCTGTGTATGGGGGGTGTAGTCACAGAGGGGTCAGAGCCCCCATGCTGACCCCTGCTGGCTATGATAGAAAGGTGTCAGGACACACAGGACATGGCAGCTCGCTGTGTATGGGGGGTGTAGTCACAGCGGGGTCAGAGCACCCATGCTGACCCCTGACCACTGCTGGCTATGATAGAAAGGTGTCAGGACACACAGGACATGGTAGCTGGCTGTGTATGGGGGGTGCAGTCACAGAGGGGTCAGAGCACCCATGCTGACCCCTGACCACTGCTGGCTATGATAGAAAGGTGTCAGGCCACAGGACATGGCAGCTCGCTGTGTATGGGGGGTGTAGTCACAGAGGGGTCAGAGCGCCCATGCTGACCCCTGACCACTGCTGGCTATGATAGAAAGGTGTCAGGACACACAGGACATGGCAGCTCGCTGTGTATGGGGGTGTAGTCACAGAGGGGTCAGAGCGCCCATGCTGACCCCTGACCACTGCTGGCTATGATAGAAAGGTGTCAGGACACACAGGACATGGCAGCTCGCTGTGTATGGGGGGTGTAGTCACAGAGGGGTCAGAGCGCCCATGCTGACCCCTGACCACTGCTGGCTATGATAGAAAGGTGTCAGGACACAGGACATGGCAGCTCGCTGTGTATGGGGGGTGTAGTCACAGAGAGGTCAGAGCGCCCATGCTGACCCCTGACCACTGCTGGCTATGATAGAAAGGTGTCAGGACACACAGGACATGGCAGCTCGCTGTGTATGGGGGGTGTAGTCACAGAGGGGTCAGAGCGCCCATGCTGACCCCTAACCACTGCTGGCTATGATAGAAAGGTGTCAGGACACAGGACATGGCAGCTCGCTGTGTTTAGGGGGTGTAGTCACAGAGGGGTCAGAGCGCCCATGCTGACCCCTGACCACTGCTGGCTATGATAGAAAGGTGTCAGGACACAGGACATGGCAGCTCGCTGTGTATGGGGGGTGTAGTCACAGAGGGGTCAGAGCGCCCATGGTGACCCCTGACCACTGCTGGCTATGATAGAAAGGTGTCAGGACACACAGGACATGGCAGCTCGCTGTGTATGGGGGGTGTAGTCACAGAGGGGTCAGAGCGCCCATGCTGACCCCTGACCACTGCTGGCTATGATAGAAAGGTGTCAGGACACAGGACATGGCAGCTCGCTGTGTATGGGGGGTGTAGTCACAGAGGGGTCAGAGCGCCCATGGTGACCCCTGACCACTGCTGGCTATGATAGAAAGGTGTCAGGACACAGGACATGGCAGCTCGCTGTGTATGGGGGGTGTATTCACAGAGAGGTCAGAGCGCCCATGCTGACCCCTGACCACTGCTGGCTATGATAGAAAGGTGTCAGGACACACAGGGCATGGCAGTGTAATCAGCGCGGTTTAGCGATTATTCATGCAGCTGCTATGCGCCTGAGATGACTGATAACAGAGAGTAATAGCTTGTATTCCCTGGTCCTGCACGGATACATTGTTATAGAATTTGTCGTTCGCTCTTAGGACATGGAGGGTCCTGATGTCTCCCGACCTTCTGGGGTGGAAAGAAGATGGAAGATAAGAAGAAACCAAGAAAACCATCAAATATACAGAAACCGCAACGCAGCTTCCTAACACTGTCCCTATATACCAGTCCCTGCAGCTTCTATATACACTGTCCCTATATACCAGTCCCTGCAGCTTCCTAACAGTGTCCCTATATACCAGTCCCTGCAGCTTCTATAGACACTGTCCCTATGTACCAGTCCCTGCAGCTTCTATAGACACTGTCCCTATGTACCAGTCCCTGCAGCTTCTATTTACACTGTCCCTATGTACCAGTCCCTGCAGCTTCTATATACACTGTCCCTATGTACCAGTCCCTGCAGCTTCTATATACACTGTCCCTATGTACCAGTCCCTGCAGCTTCTATATACACTGTCCCTATGTACCAGTCCCTGCAGCTTCTATATACACTGTCCCTATGTACCAGTCCCTGCAGCTTCTATATACACTGTCCCTATATACCAGTCCCTGCAGCTTCTATATACACTGTCCCTATGTACCAGTCCCTGCAGCTTCTATATACACTGTCCCTATATACCAGTCCCTGCAGCTTCTATATACACTGTCCCTATGTACCAGTCCCTGCAGCTTCTATATACACTGTCCCTATGTACCAGTCCCTGCAGCTTCTATATACACTGTCCCTATGTACCAGTCCCTGCAGCTTCTATAGACACTGTCCCTATGTACCAGTCCCTGCAGCTTCTATATACACTATCCCTATGTACCAGTCCCTGCAGCTTCTATAGACACTGTCCCTATATACCAGTCCCTGCAGCTTCTATATACACTGTCCCTATGTACCAGTCCCTGCAGCTTCTATATACACTGTCCCTATGTACCAGTCCCTGCAGCTTCTATATACACTGTCCCTATGTACCAGTCCCTGCAGCTTCTATATACACTGTCCCTATGTACCAGTCCCTGCAGCTTCTATATACACTGTCCCTATGTACCAGTCCCTGCAGCTTCTATATACACTGTCCCTATGTACCAGTCCCTGCAGCTTCTATATACACTGTCCCTATGTACCAGTCCCTGCAGCTTCTATATACACTGTCCCTATGTACCAGTCCCTGCAGCTTCTATATACACTGTCCCTATGTACCAGTCCCTGCAGCTTCTATATACACTGTCCCTATGTACCAGTCCCTGCAGCTTCTATATACACTGTCCCTATGTACCAGTCCCTGCAGCTTCTATATACACTGTCCCTATGTACCAGTCCCTGCAGCTTCTATATACACTGTCCCTATGTACCAGTCCCTGCAGCTTCTATATACACTGTCCCTATGTACCAGTCCCTGCAGCTTCTATATACACTGTCCCTATGTACCAGTCCCTGCAGCTTCTATATACACTGTCCCTATGTACCAGTCCCTGCAGCTTCTATATACACTGTCCCTATGTACCAGTCCCTGCAGCTTCTATAAACACTGTCCCTATGTACCAGTCCCTGCAGCTTCTATATACACTGTCCCTATGTACCAGTCCCTGCAGCTTCTATATACACTGTCCCTATGTACCAGTCCCTGCAGCTTCTATATACACTGTCCCTATGTACCAGTCCCTGCAGCTTCTATATACACTGTCCCTATATACCAGTCCCTGCAGCTTCTATATACACTGTCCCTATGTACCAGTCCCTGCAGCTTCTATATACACTGTCCCTATGTACCAGTCCCTGCAGCTTCTATATACACTGTCCCTATGTACCAGTCCCTGCAGCTTCTATAAACACTGTCCCTATGTACCAGTCCCTGCAGCTTCTATATACACTGTCCCTATGTACCAGTCCCTGCAGCTTCTATATACACTGTCCCTATGTACCAGTCCCTGCAGCTTCTATATACACTGTCCCTATGTACCAGTCCCTGCAGCTTCTATATACACTGTCCCTATATACCAGTCCCTGCAGCTTCTATATACACTGTCCCTATGTACCAGTCCCTGCAGCTTCTATATACACTGTCCCTATGTACCAGTCCCTGCAGCTTCTATATACACTGTCCCTATGTACCAGTCCCTGCAGCTTCTATATACACTGTCTGTTATCTAGTCCCTGACCTCTGCTGATGACGGGAAGAGTTGTCATAGGGCCATTGTCTGCCCTCTCCAGGGGTCACATCTGATCTCCCCATCATCGCAGGTGACAGTCGTGGCCACGAAAAGCCAAATACTCAACAGAAAGTTTCACATCTCACTTCCTCCTCTCAGAACAAGTGCGGAGGATTCTTCAGAAAAGTCTCAAAATCGGAAAGAATCTGCCCCCTTCCCCCCCGATGATACATAGTACCTGCCCCCTGATACATAGTACCTGCCCCCTGATACATAGTACCTGCCCCCTGATACATAGTAACTGCCCCCTGATACATTGTACCTCACCCCCCAATAATACATTGTAACTGCCCCCTGATATATTGTACCCCACCCCCGATGATACATAGTAACTGCCCCCTGATACATAGTACCTGCCCCCTGATATATTGTACCCCTCGATGATACATAGTAACTGCCCCCTGATATATTGTACCCCCCAATGATACATAGTAACTGCCCCCTGATGTATTGTAGCCCCCCCCCCGATGATACATAGTAACTGCCCCCTGATACATTGTACCCTTCCCTATGATACATAGTAACTGCCTCCTGATACATTGTACCCCACCCCCCATGATACATAGTAACTGCCTCCTGATACATTGTACCCCACCCCCGATGATACATAGTAACTGCCCCCTGATATATTGTACCCCCCCCCCCGATGATACATAGTAACTGCCCCCTGATACATTGAACCTCACCCCCCCGATGATACATAGTAACTGCCCCCTGATACATTGTACCCCACCCCCCGATGATACATAGTAACTGCCCCCTGATACATTGTACCCCACCCCCGATGATACATAGTAATTGCCCCCTGATACATTGTACCTCACCCCCCGAGGATACATAGTAACTGCCCCCTGATACATTGAACCTCACCCCCCCCCCAGGATACATAGTAACTGCCCCCTGATACATTGTACCTCACCCCCCCCCATGATACATAGTAACTGCCCCCTGATACATTGTACCTCACCCCCCGATGATACATAGTAACTGCCCACTGATGTATTGTACCTCACCCCCCGAGGATACATAGTAACTGCCCCCTGATACATTGTACCTCACCCCCCGATGATACATAGTAACTGCCCCCTGATACATTGTACCTCACCCCCCCCATGATACATAGTAACTGCCCCCTGATATATTGTACCCCCCATGATACATAGTAACTGCCCCCTGATATATTGTACCCCTCGATGATACATAGTAACTGCCCCCTGATATATTGTACCCCCCGATGATACATAGTAACTGCCCCCTGATATATTGTACCCCTCGATGATACATAGTAACTGCCCCCTGATATATTGTACCCCACCCCCCGATGATACATAGTAATTGCCCCCTGATACATTGTACACCCCCCGATGATACATAGTAACTGCCCCCCGATACATAGTGTGGGATGCGGCAGTGAGTGTCAGCTCTTGGGGTGAACGCCCTCCAGCTGCAGGTTTCGCTTTATTTCGTTCTTTATAGCTAAATTTCGGTTCATGGTTTCAGGACGACACCTGGAGGAGGCACAGGGGGAGGGGATCCTCACCTCAATATAGAAGGATATACACAACTATATATACACAGCGGGTATAGCCCTGGTATACTGTATCCCGTGGTAAGGAGCGTGCTCAGTGCTGCCCCCGGGGTGTGGGGTGATAAGAGGAAGCTGCAGAGGCTGCACCCAAAGACGCCCTGTGTACAAACAGCAGCACAGAGGAAGAGAGGACAATCAAATGTGGGGGTGGCTGATAACAGAGAGTAATAGACTGGAGGGCAACACAACACCTTATGTAACTCCCTGTGAGGGCACTTTAATAAATTACCCATAACACAAATATCAGTAACTATATAAGTAACTTCCCAAATATGACGGACACTTCTTACTGGGTGGAAATGAGGTCACAGCTTTATTTTTTTTTATATATTAACCCGTTATATCCAAACATCAGGCACTTGGGGTAGAATCATACAATTCTAAGCTCTGGAAGCTAAGGCCTGGACTCCCAACTGGCAAGTCAGCCAGCCGAGCAACCGCCACCCCACATCTCCCACCACCATCTCCCATCCTACTCCATCTCCCACCGCCACCCCACATCTCCCACCACCATCTCCCATCCTACTCCATCTCCCACCGCCACCCCACATCTCCCACCGCCATCTCCTATCCTCCACCATCTCCCAACACCATCTCCCATCTCCCACCAGCATCTCCCATCCTCCTCCATCTCCCACCGCCACCCCACATCCTCCTCCATCTCCCATCCTCCACCATCTCATATCTCCACCAGCATCTCCCACCACCATCACCCATTCTCCTCCATCTCCCACCACCATCTCCCATCCTCCACCATCTCCCACCGCCATCTCCCATTTTCCACCATATCACATCTCCACCACCATCTCCCACCGCCATCTCCCAACCTCCTCCATCTCCCAGCTTCCACCATCTCACATCTCCACCACCATCTCCCACCGCCATCTCCCATTCTCCTTCATCTCCCACCACCAACTCCCATCCTCCACCATCTCCTACCGCCACCTCACATCCCCCACCACCATCTCCCATCCTCCACCATCTCCCATCCTCCACCATCTCCCAACACCATCTCCCACCACCATCTCTCATCCTCCTCCACCATCTCCCACCACCATCTCTCATCCTCCTTCACCATCTCCCATCCTCCTCCACCATCTCCCATCTCCGCCCCACATCCCCCACCCCACATCTCCCACCCTCCACCATCTCCCACCGCCATCTTCCATCCTCCTCCATCTCCCACCACCATCTCCCATCCTCCTCCATCTCCCACCACCATCTCCCACCACCATATCCCATCCTCCTCCATTTCCCACCACCATCTCCCATCCTCCTCCATCTCCCACCACCATCTCCCATCCTCCTCCATCTCCCAACGCCATCTCCTATCCTCCACCATCTCCCATCTTCCACCATATCACATCTCCACCACCATCTCCCACCGCCATCTCCCATCCTCCACCCACCACCATCTCCCACCACCATCTCCCATCCTCCACCATCTCCCAACACCATCTCCCACCACCATCTCTCATCCTCCTCCACCATCTCACACCACCATCTCTCATCCTCCTTCACCATCTCCCATCCTCCTCCACCATCTCCCATCCCCATCTCCACCCCACATCCCCCACCCCACATCTCCCACACTCCACCATCTCCCACCACCATCTCCCATCCTCCTCCATCTCCCACCACCATATCCCACCACCATATCCCATCCTCCTCCATCTCCCACCACCATCTCCCATCCTCCACCATCTCCCACCGCCATCTCCCATTTTCCACCATATCACATCTCCACCACCATCTCCCACCGCCATCTCCCATCCTCCACCATTTCACATCTCCACCACCATCTCCCACCACCATCTCCCACCACCATCTCCCATCCTCCTCCATCTCCCACCACCTCCATCTCCCAACGCCTTCTCCCATCCTCCACCATCTCACATCTCCACCACCATCTCCCACCGCCATCTCCCATCCTCCTCCATCTCCCACCGCCATCTCCCATCCTCCTCCATTTCCCACCACCATGTCCCATCCTCCTCCATCTCCCACCACCATGTCCCATCCTCCTCCATCTCCCACCAGCATCTCCCATCCTCCTCCATCTCCCAACACCATCTCCCACCACCATCTCTCATCTTCCTCCACCATATCCCACCACCATCTCCCATCCTCCTTCACCATCTCCCATCCTCCTCCACCATCTCCCATCCCCATCTCCATCCCACATCCGCCACCGCTACCCCACATCCCCCACTCCACATCTCCCACCGCCATCTCCCATCCTCCACCGCCATCTCCCATCCTCCACCACCATCTCCCATCCCCATCTCCACCATCTTCACCCCACATCCCCCAGCGCTACCCCACATCCCCCACCATACATCTCCCACCGCCATCTCCCATCCTCCTCCGCCATCTCCCATCCTCCACCGCCATCTCCCATCCTCCTCCAACATCTCCCATCCTCCACCATCTCCCATCCTCCTCCGCCATCTCCCACCACCATCTCCCATTCTCCGCCATCTCCCATCACCATGCCTCATCTCCCACCGCCACCATCTCCCGCCACCATCACCCATCTCCCACCGCCACCATCTCCCACCACCATCTCCCACTGCCATCTCCCACCGCCACCATATCCCTCCGCCAACTCCCACCGCCAACTCCCACCTCCAACTCCCACCGCCATCTCCCATCCTCCTGCATATCCCACCGCCATCTCCCATCCTCCTCCATCTCCCATCACCATCTCCTATCTCCCACCACCATCTTCCATCTCCCATCACCCATCCTCCTCCATCTTTCACCGACATCTCCCATCCTCCTCCATCTCCCACCGACATCTTTCATCCACCTCCATCTCCCACCACCATCTTCCATCTCCAATCACCCATTTCCAATACTCCTCCATCACCCAACTCCCATCCTCCTCCATCTCCCACCCTCCTCCATCTCCCATCACCATCCCTCATCTCCCACCGCCATCTCCCATCCTCCGCCATCTCCCACCACCTTCTACCATCCTCCTTCACCATCTCCCATCCTCCTTCACCATCTCCCATCCTCCTCCACCCTCTCCCATCCTCCTCCACCATCTCCCATCCCCATCTCCACCATATCCACCCCACATCCCCCACCGCTACCCCACATCCCCCACCCTACATCTCCCACCGCCATCTCCCATCCTTCACCGCCATCTCCCATCCTCCTTCACCATCTCCGATCCTCCTCCACCCTCTCCCATCCTCCTCCACCATCTCTTATCCCCTTCTCCACCATATCCACCCCACATCCCCCACCGCTACCCCACATCCCCCACCCTACATCTCCCACCGCCATCTCCCATCCTCCACCGCCATCTCCCAACCTCCACCGCCATCTCCCATCCTCCTCCGCCATCTCCCATCCTCCTCTGCCATCTCCCATCCTCCTCTGCCATCTCCCATCCTCCTCCGCCATCTCCCACAACCATCTCCCATCCACCTCCATCTCCCATCTCCCACCACCATCTCCCATTCTGCGCCATCTCCCATCCTCCTCCGCCATCTCCCATCCTCCACCTTCTCCCATCCTCCTCCGCCATCTCCCACAACCATCTCCCATCCACCTCCATCTCCCATCTCCCACCACAATCTCCCATTCTCCGCCATCTCCCATCACCATCCCTCATCTCCCACCGCCAACTCCCACCACCATCTCCCATCCTCCTCCATCTTCCACCGCCATCTCCCATCCTCCTCCATCTCCCATCGCCATCTCCCATCACCCATCTCCCATCCTCCTCCATTTCCCACCGGCATCTCCCATCCTCCTCCATCTCCCACCAACATCTTTCATCCTCCTCCATCTCCCATCGCCATCTCCCATCGCCTTCTCCCACCGGCATCTCCCATCCTCCTCCATCTCCCACCGGCATCTCCCATCCTCCTCCATCTCCCACCGACATCTTTCTTCCTCCTCCATCTCCCACCGCCATCTCCCACCGCCATCTCCCACCACCATCTTCCATCTCCCATCCCCCATACTCCTCCATCACCCAACTCCCATCCCCCATACTCCTCCATCACCCAACTCCCATCCTCCTCCATCTCCCACCCTCCTCCATCTCCCACCGCCATCTCCCATCCTACGCCATCTCCGATCAACATCCCTCATCTCCCACCGCCATCTGCCACCGCCACCATCCCCCGCCACCATCTCCCATCCTCCTCCATCTCCCACCGCCATCTCCCGTCCTCCGCCATCTCCCACCACCATCTCCCATCCTCCTCCACCATCTCCCATCCTCCTCCACAATCTCCCATCAACATCTCCACCATCTCCACCCCACATCCCCCACCGCTACCCCACATCCCCCACCCTACATCTCCCACCGCCATCTCCCATCCTCCACCGCCATCTACCATACTCCTCTGCCATCTCCCATCCTCCTCCGCCATCTCCCATCCTCCACCATCTCCCATCCTCCTCCGCCTTCTCCCACCGCCATCTCCCACCGCCATCTCCCATCTCCCACCACCATCTCCCATCACCCAACTCCCATCCTCCTCCATCTCCCACCACCATCTCCATCCTACGCCATCTCCGATCACCATCCCTCATCTCCGACTGCCATCTCCCACTGCAATCTCCCACCACCATTTCCCGCCACCATCTCCCATCCTCCGCCATCTCCCACCACCATCTCCCATCCTCCTTCACCATCTCCCATCCACCTTCACCATCTCCCATCCTCCTCCACCATCTCGCATCCTCCTCCACCATCTCCCATCCCCATCTTCACCATTTCCCCCCTACATCTCCCACCGCCACCTCCTATCCTCCACCATCTCCCAACACCATCTCCCACCAGCATCTCCCAACTCCCATCACCATCTCCAATCCTGCTTCATCTCCCATCCTCCACCATCTCACATCTCCACCAGCATCTCCCAACACCATCTCCCATTCTCCTCCATCTCCAACCACCATCTCCCATCCTCCACCATCTCCCACCGCCATCTCCCATTCTCCTCCATCTCCCACCACCATCTCCCATCCTCCACCATCTCCCACCGCCATCTCCCATTTTCCACCATATCACATCTCCACCACCATCTCCCACCGCCATCTCCCAACCTCCTCCATCTCCCAGCTTCCACCATCTCACATCTCCACCACCATCTCCCACCACCATCTCCCATCCTCCTTCATAACCCACCACCATCTCCCATCCTCCACCATCTCCCACCACCACCTCACATCCCCCACCACCATCTCCCATCCTCCTCCATCTCCCAACGCCATCTCCCACTGCCATCTCCCATCCTCCAGCATCTCACATCTCCACCACCATCTCCCACCACCATCTCCCACCACCATCTCCCATCCTCCTACATCTC
Source organism: Engystomops pustulosus (assembly GCF_040894005.1). Classification (NCBI taxonomy): domain Eukaryota; kingdom Metazoa; phylum Chordata; class Amphibia; order Anura; family Leptodactylidae; genus Engystomops; species Engystomops pustulosus. The sequence goes on along the minus strand of NW_027285188.1, from coordinate 42,408 downwards.
CCACCACCTCCATCTCCCAACGCCATCTCACATCCTCCACCATCTCATATCTCCACCACCATCTCCCACCGCCATCTCCCACCGTCATCTCCCACCGCCATCTCCCATCCTCCTCCATCTTCCACCGCCATCTCCCATCCTCCTCCATCTCCCACCACCATGTCCCATCCTCCTCATCTCCCACCAGCATCTCCCATCCTCCTCCATCTCCCAACGCCATCTCCCACCACCATCTCTCATCTTCCTCCACCAAATCCCACCACCATCTCCCATCCTCCTTCACCATCTCCCATCCTCCTCCACCATCTCCCATCCCCATCTCCACCATCTCCAACCCACATCCCACATCTCCCACCGCCATCTCCTATCCTCCACCACCATCTCCCATCCTCCTCCACCATCTCCCATCCCCATCTCCACCCCACATCCCCCACCTCTACCCCACATCCCCCACCCTACATCTCCCACCGCCATCTCCCATCCTCCTCCGCCATCTCCCATCCTCCTCCACCATCTCCCATCTCCCACCACCATCTCCCATTCTCCGCCATCTCCCATCACCATCCCTCATCTCCCACCGCCACCATCTCCCGCCACCATCTCCCACCACCATCTCCCACCGCCACCATCTCCCGCCACCATCTCCCGCCACCATCTCCCGCCACCATCTCCCACCGCCACCATCTCCCGCCACCATCTCCCGCCACCATCTCCAGCCACCATCTCCCACTGCCACCATCTCCCGCCGCCATCTCCCACCGCCATCTCCCACCGCCATCTCCCACCGCCAACTCCCACCGCCATCTCCCATCCCCATCCTCCTCCATCTCCCACCGCCATCTCCCATCCTCCTCCATCTCCCATCACCCATCTCCCATCCTCCTCCATCTCCCACCGACATCTTTCATCCTCCTCCATCTCCCACCGACATCTTTCATCCTCCTCCATCTCCCACCACCATCTCCCATCCTTCTCCATCTCCCACCGACATCTTTCATTCTCCTCCATCTCCCACCGCCATCTCCCACCACCATCTCCCATCCTCCTCCATCTCCCACCGCCATCTCCCATCTCCCACCACCATCTTCCATCTCCCATCACCCATTTCCAATACTCCTCCACCACCCAACTCCCATCCTCCTCCATCTCCCACCCTCCTCCATCTCCCATCACCATCCCTCATCTCCCACCGCCATCTCCCATCCTCCGCCATCTCCCACCACCATCTCCCATCCTCCTTCACCATCTCCCATCCTCCTCCACCCTCTCCCAACTCCACCATATCCACCCCACATCCCCCACCGCTACCCCACATCCCCCACATCCCCCACCCTACATCTCCCACCGCCATCTCTTATCCTCCACCGCCATCTCCCATCCTCCACCGCCATCTCCCATCCTCCTCCACCATCTCCCATCATCCTCCGCCATCTCCCATCCTCCTCCGCCATCTCCCATCCTCCTCCGCCATCTCCCACAACCATCTCCCATCCACCACCATCTCCCATCTCCCAACACCATCTCCCATTCTCCGCCATCTCCCATCACCATCCCTCATCTCCCACCGCCACTATCTCCCACCGCCAACTCCCATCCTCCTCCATCTCCACCGACATCTCCCATCCTCCTCCATCTCCCATCACCATCTCCCACCACCATCTCCCATCACCCATCCTCCTCCATCAACCACCGGCATCTCCCATCCTCCTCCATCTCCCACCGACATCTTTCATCCTCCTCCATCTCCCATCGCCATCTCCCACCGCCTTCTCCCACCGGCATCTCCCATCCTCCTGCATCTCCCACCGGCATCTCCCATCCTCCTCCATATCCCACCGACATCTTTCTTCCTCCTCCATCTCCCACCGCCATCTCCCACCGCCATCTCCCATCGCCATCTCCCATCTTCCACCACCATCTTCCATCTCCCATCACCCATCTCCCATACTCCTCCCTTACCCAACTCCCATCCTCCTCCATCTCCCACCGCCATCTCCCATCCTACGCCAACTCCGATCACCATCCCTCATCTCCCACCGCCATCTCCCACCGCCACCATACCCCGCCACCATCTCCCATCCTCCGCCATCTCCCACCACCATCTACCATCCTCCTCCACCATCTCCCATCCTCCTCCACCATCTTCCATCCCCATCTCCACCATCTCCACCCCACATCCCCCACCGCTACCCCACATCCCCCACCCTACATCTCCCACCGCCATCTCCCATCCTCCACCGCCATCTACCATCCTCCTCCGCCATCTCCCATCCTCCTCCGCCATCTCCCATCCTCCACCATCTCCCATCCTCCTCCGCCTTCTCCTACCGCCATCTCCCATCCTCCTCCATCTCCCACCGCCATCTCCCATCTCCCACCACCATCTCCCATCACCCAACTCCCATCCTCCTCCATCTCCCACCACCATCTCCATCCTACGCAATCTCCGATCACCATCCCTCATCTCCCACCGCCATCTCCCACCGCAAACTCTCACCGCCACCATCCCCCGCCACCATCTCCCATCCTCCGCCATCTCCCACCACCAGCTCCCATCCTCCTTCACCATCTCCCATCCTCCTCCACCATCTCCCATCCTCCTCCACCATCTCCCATCCCCATCATTTCCACCCCACATCTCCCACCGCCATCTCCTATCCTCCACCATCACCCAACACCATCTCCCATCTCCCACCAGCATCTCCCATCTCCCACCACCATCTCCCATTCTCCTCCATCTCCCACCGCCATCTCCCATCCTCCTCCATCTCCCATCCTCCACCATCTCACATCTACACCAGCATCTCCCACCGCCATCTCCCATCCTCCACCATTTACCACCGCCATCTCCCATTCTCCTCCATCTCCCACCACCATAACCCATCCTCCACCATCTCCCACCGCCATCTCCCATTTTCCACCATATCACATCTCCACCACCATCTCCACCACCATCTCCCAACCTCCTCCATCTCCCAGCTTCCACCATCTCACATCTCCACCACCATCTCCCACCTCCACCACCATCTCCCACCACCATCTCCCATCCTCCTTCATCTCCCACCACCATCTCCCATCCTACATCATCTCCCACCGCCACCTCACATCCCCCACCACCATCTCCCATCCTCCACCATCTCCCAACACCATCTCCCAACACCATCTCCCACCACCATCTCTCATCCTCCTCCACCATCTCCCACCACCATCTCTCATCCTCCTTCACCATCTCCCATCCTCCTCCACCATCTCCCATCCCCATCTCCAGGCCACATCCCCCACCCCACATCTCCCACCCTCCACCATCTCCCACCGCAATCTCCCATCCTCCACCATCTCCCACCACCATCTCCCATCCTCCTCCATCTCCCACCACCATCTCCCACACCATATCCCATCCTCCTCCATCTCCCACCACCATCTCCCATCCTCCTCCATCTTCCACCACCATCTCCCATCCTCCTCCATCTCCCATCACCCATCTCCCATCCTCCTCCATCTCCCACCGACATCTTTCATCCTCCTCCATCTCCCACCGACATCTTTCATCCTCCTCCATCTCCCACCACCATCTCCCATCCTTCTCCATCTCCCACCGACATCTTTCATTCTCCTCCATCTCCCACCGCCATCTCCCACCACCATCTCCCATCCTCCTCCATCTCCCACCGCCATCTCCCATCTCCCACCACCATCTTCCATCTCCCATCACCCATTTCCAATACTCCTCCACCACCCAACTCCCATCCTCCTCCATCTCCCACCCTCCTCCATCTCCCATCACCATCCCTCATCTCCCACCGCCATCTCCCATCCTCCGCCATCTCCCACCACCATCTCCCATCCTCCTTCACCATCTCCCATCCTCCTCCACCCTCTCCCATCTCCACCATATCCACCCCACATCCCCCACCGCTACCCCACATCCCCCACATCCCCCACCCTACATCTTCCACCGCCATCTCTTATCCTCCACCGCCATCTCCCATCCTCCACCGCCATCTCCCATCCTCCTCCACCATCTCCCATCATCCTCCGCCATCTCCCATCCTCCTCCGCCATCTCCCATCCTCCTCCGCCATCTCCCACAACCATCTCCCATCCACCACCATCTCCCATCTCCCAACATCATCTCCCATTCTCCCCCATCTCCCATCACCATCCCTCATCTCCCACCGCCACTATCTCCCACCGCCAACTCCCATCCTCCTCCATCTCCACCGCCATCTCCCATCCTCCTCCATCTCCCATCACCATCTCCCACCACCATCTCCCATCACCCATCCTCCTCCATCAACCACCGGCATCTCCCATCCTCCTCCATCTCCCACCGACATCTTTCATCCTCCTCCATCTCCCATCGCCATCTCCCACCGCCTTCTCCCACCGGCATCTCCCATCCTCCTGCATCTCCCACCGGCATCTCCCATCCTCCTCCATATCCCACCGACATCTTTCTTCCTCCTCCATCTCCCACCGCCATCTCCCACCGCCATCTCCCATCGCCATCTCCCATCTTCCACCACCATCTTCCATCTCCCATCACCCATCTCCCATACTCCTCCCTTACCCAACTCCCATCCTCCTCCATCTCCCACCGCCATCTCCCATCCTACGCCAACTCCGATCACCATCCCTCATCTCCCACCGCCATCTCCCACCGCCACCATACCCCGCCACCATCTCCCATCCTCCGCCATCTCCCACCACCATCTACCATCCTCCTCCACCATCTCCCATCCTCCTCCACCATCTTCCATCCCCATCTCCACCATCTCCACCCCACATCCCCCACCGCTACCCCACATCCCCCACCCTACATCTCCCACCGCCATCTCCCATCCTCCACCGCCATCTACCATCCTCCTCCGCCATCTCCCATCCTCCTCCGCCATCTCCCATCCTCCACCATCTCCCATCCTCCTCCGCCTTCTCCTACCGCCATCTCCCATCCTCCTCCATCTCCCACCGCCATCTCCCATCTCCCACCACCATCTCCCATCACCCAACTCCCATCCTCCTCCATCTCCCACCACCATCTCCATCCTACGCCATCTCCGATCACCATCCCTCATCTCCCACCGCCATCTCCCACCGCAAACTCTCACCGCCACCATCCCCCGCCACCATCTCCCATCCTCCGCCATCTCCCACCACCAGCTCCCATCCTCCTTCACCATCTCCCATCCTCCTCCACCATCTCCCATCCTCCTCCACCATCTCCCATCCCCATCATTTCCACCCCACATCTCCCACCGCCATCTCCTATCCTCCACCATCACCCAACACCATCTCCCATCTCCCACCAGCATCTCCCATCTCCCACCACCATCTCCCATTCTCCTCCATCTCCCACCGCCATCTCCCATCCTCCTCCATCTCCCATCCTCCACCATCTCACATCTACACCAGCATCTCCCACCGCCATCTCCCATCCTCCACCATTTACCACCGCCATCTCCCATTCTCCTCCATCTCCCACCACCATAACCCATCCTCCACCATCTCCCACCGCCATCTCCCATTTTCCACCATATCACATCTCCACCACCATCTCCACCACCATCTCCCAACCTCCTCCATCTCCCAGCTTCCACCATCTCACATCTCCACCACCATCTCCCACCTCCACCACCATCTCCCACCACCATCTCCCATCCTCCTTCATCTCCCACCACCATCTCCCATCCTCCATCATCTCCCACCGCCACCTCACATCCCCCACCACCATCTCCCATCCTCCACCATCTCCCAACACCATCTCCCAACACCATCTCCCACCACCATCTCTCATCCTCCTCCACCATCTCCCACCACCATCTCTCATCCTCCTTCACCATCTCCCATCCTCCTCCACCATCTCCCATCCCCATCTCCAGGCCACATCCCCCACCCCACATCTCCCACCCTCCACCATCTCCCACCGCAATCTCCCATCCTCCACCATCTCCCACCACCATCTCCCATCCTCCTCCATCTCCCACCACCATCTCCCACACCATATCCCATCCTCCTCCATCTCCCACCACCATCTCCCATCCTCCTCCATCTTCCACCACCATCTCCCATCCTCCTCCATCTCCCAACGCCATCTCCTATCCTCCACCATCTCCCATCCTCCTCCATCTCCCACCGCCATCTCCCATCTCCCACCACCATCTCCCATCACCCAACTCCCATCCTCCTCCATCTCCCACCACCATCTCCATCCTACGCCATCTCCGATCACCATCCCTCATCTCCCACCGCAAACTCCCACCACCACCATCCCCCGCCACCATCTCCCATCCTCCGCCATTTCCCACCACCATCTCCCATCCTCCACCATCTCCCACCGCCATCTCCCATTCTCCTCCATCTCCCACCACCATCTCCCATCCTCCACCATCATATCACATCTCCACCACCATCTCCACCACCATCTCCCAACGCCATCTCCCAACCTCCTCCATCTCCCAGCTTCCACCATCTCACATCTCCACCAGCATCTCCCACCACCATCTCCCATCCTCCACCATCTCCCACCGCCATCTCCCATCCTCCACCATCTCCCACCGCCATCTCCCATTCTCCTCCATCTCCCACCACCATCTCCCATCCTCCACCATCTCCCACCGCCATCTCCCATTTTCCACCATATCACATCTCCACCACCATCTCCACCACCATCCTCCTCCACCATCTCCCATCCTCCTCCACCATCTCCCATCCTCCTCCACCATCTCCCATCCTCCTCCACCATCTCCCATCCCCATCTCCACCATTTCCACCCCACATCTCCCACCGCCATCTCCTATCCTCCACCATCTCCCAACACCATCTCCCATCTCCCACCATCATATGACATCTCCACCACCATCTCCCCCACCATCTCCCAACGCCATCTCCCAACCTCCTCCATCTCCCAGCTTCCACCATCTCACATCTCCACCAGCATCTCCCACCACCTTCTCCCATCCTCCACCATCTCCCACCGGCATCTCCCATCCTCCACCATCTCCCACCGCCATCTCCAATTCTCCTCCATCTCCCACCACCATCTCCCATCCTCCACCATCATATCACATCTCCACCACCATCTCCACCACCATCTCCCAACGCCATCTCCCAACCTCCTCTATCTCCCAGCTTCCACCATCTCACATCTCCACCACCATCTCCCACCACCATCTCCCACCACCATCTCCCATCCTCCTTCATCTCCCACCACCATCTCCCATCCTCCACCATCTCCCAACACCATCTCCCACCACAATCTCTCATCCTTCTCCGCCATCTCCCACCACCATCTCTCATCATCCTTCACCATCTCCCATCCTCCTCCACTATCTCCCATCCCCATCTCCAGGCCACATCCCCCACCCCACATCTCCCACCCGCCACCATCTCCCACCGCAATCTCCCATCCTCCTCCATCTCCCACCACCATCTCCCATCCTCCTCCATCTCCCACCACCATATCCCATCCTCCTCCATCTCCCACCACCATCTCCCATCCTCCTCCATCTCCCACCACCATCTCCCATCCTCCTCCATCTCCCAACGCCATCTCCTATCCTCCACCATCTCCCATCTTCCACCATATCACATCTCCACTACCATCTCCCACCGCCATCTCCCATCCTCCACTATCTCACATCTCCACCACCATCTCCCACCACCATCTCTCACCACCATCTCCCATCCTCCTCCATCTCCCACCGCCATCTCCCATCCTCCTCCATCTCCCACCACCATGTCCCATCCTCCTCCATCTCCCACCACCATGTCCCATCCTCCTCCATCTCCCACCAGCATCTCCCATCCTCCTCCATCTCCCAATGCCATCTCCCACCACCATCTCTCATCTTCCTCCACCATATCCCACCACCATCTCCCATCCTCCTTCACCATCTCCCATCCTCCTCCACCATCTCCCATCCCCATCTTCACCATCTCCAACCCACATCCCCCACCGCTACCCCACATCCCCCACCCCACATCTCCCACCGCCATCTCCCATCCTCCACCGCCATCTCCCATCCTCCTCCACCATCTCCCATCCCCATCTCCACCATCTCCCATCCCCATCTCCACCATCTCCACCCCACATCCCCCACCGCTACCCCACATTCCCCACCCTACATCTCCCACCGCCATCCCCCATCCTCCTCCGCCATCTCCCATCCTCCTCCGCCATCTCCCATTCTCCTCCACCATCTCCCATCCTCCACCATCTCCCATCCTCCTCCGCCAACTCCCATCTCCACCATTTCCACCCCACATCTCCCACCGCCATCTCCTATCCTCCACCATCTCCCAACACCATCTCCCATCTCCCACCAGCTTCTCCCATTTCCCACCACCATCTCCCATCCTCCTCCATCTCCCACCGCCATCTCCCACCGCCATCTCCCATCCTCCTCCATCTCCCATCCTCCACCACCTCACATCTCCACCAGCATCTCCCACCACCATCTCCCATCCTCCACCATCTCCCACCGCCATCTCCCATTCTCCTCCATCTCCCACCACCATCTCCCATCCTCCACCATCTCCCACCGCCATCTCCCATTTTCCACCATATCACATCTCCACCACCATCTCCCACCGCCATCTCCCAACCTCCTCCATCTCCCAGCTTCCACCATCTCACATCTCCACCACCATCTCCCACCACCATCTCCCATCCTCCTTCATCTCCCACCACCATCTCCCATCCTCCACCATCTCCCACCGCCACCTCACATCCCGCACCACCATCTCCCATCCTCCACCATCTCCCAACACCATCTCCCACCACCATCTCTCATCCTTCTCCACCATCTCCCACCACCATTTCTCATCCTCCTTCACCATCTCCCATCCTCCTCCACAATCTCCCATCCCCATCTCCAGGCCACATCCCCCACCCCACATCCCCCACCCCACATCCCCCACCCCACATCTCCCACCCTCCACCATCTCCCACCGCAATCTCCCATCCTCCTCCATCTCCCACCACCATCTCCCATCCTCCTCCATCTCCCAACGCCATCTCCTATCCTCCACCATCTCCCATCTTCCACCATATTACATCTCCACTACCATCTCCCACCGCCATCTCCCATCCTCCACCATCTCACATCTCCACCATCATCTCCCACCACCATCTCTCACCACCATCTCCCATCCTCCTCCATCTCCCACCGCCATCTCCCACCGCCATCTCCCATCCTCCTCCATCTCCCACCACCATGTCCCATCCTCCTCCATCTCCCACCACCATGTCCCATCCTCCTCCATCTCCCACCAGCATCTCCCATCCTCCTCCATCTCCCAATGCCATCTCCCACCACCATCTCTCATCTTCCTCCACCATATCCCACCACCATCTCCCATCCTCCTTCACCATCTCCCATCCTCCTTCACCATCTCCCATCCTCCTCCACCATCTCCCATCCTCCTCCACCATCTCCCATCCCCATCTCCACCATCTCCAACCCACATCCCCCACCGCTACCCCACATCCCCCACCCCACATCTCCCACCGCCATCTGCAATCCTCCACCGCCATCTCCCATCCTCCTCCACCATCTCCCATCCCCATCTCCACCATTTCCACCCCACATCCCCCACCGCTACCCCACATCCCCCACCCTACATCTCCCACCGCCATCTCCCATCCTCCTCCGCCATCTCCCATCCTCCTCCGCCATCTCCCATCCTCCTCCGCCATCTCCCATCTCCAGCATTTCCACACCACATCTCCCACCGCCATCTCTTATCTTCCACCATCTCCCAACACCATCTCCCACCAGCATCTCACATCCCCCACCCCACATCCCCCACCCCACATCTCCCACCCTCCACCATCTCCCACCGCAATCTCCCATCCTCCTCCATCTCCCACCACCATCTCCCATCCTCCTCCATCTCCCAACGCCATCTCCTATCCTCCACCATCTTCCATCTTCCACCATATTACATCTCCACTACCATCTCCCACCGCCATCTCCCATCCTCCACCATCTCACATCTCCACCATCATCTCCCACCACCATCTCTCACCACCATCTCCCATCCTCCTCCATCTCCCACCGCCATCTCCCATCCTCCTCCATCTCCCACCACCATGTCCCATCCTCCTCCATCTCCCACCACCATGTCCCATCCTCCTCCATCTCCCACCAGCATCTCCCATCCTCCTCCATCTCCCAATGCCATCTCCCACCACCATCTCTCATCTTCCTCCACCATATCCCACCACCATCTCCCATCCTCCTTCACCATCTCCCATCCTCCTTCACCATCTCCCATCCTCCTCCACCATCTCCCATCCTCCTCCACCATCTCCCATCCCCATCTCCACCATCTCCAACCCACATCCCCCACCGCTACCCCACATCCCCCACCCCACATCTCCCACCGCCATCTGCAATCCTCCACCGCCATCTCCCATCCTCCTCCACCATCTCCCATCCCCATCTCCACCATCTCCACCCCACATCCCCCACCGCTACCCCACATCCCCCACCCTACATCTCCCACCGCCATCTCCCATCCTCCTCCGCCATCTCCCATCCTCCTCCGCCATCTCCCATCCTCCACCATCTCCCATCCTCCTCCGCCATCTCCCATCTCCAGCATTTCCACACCACATCTCCCACCGCCATCTCCTATCTTCCACCATCTCCCAACACCATCTCCCACCAGCATCTCCCATCTCCCACCACCATCTCCCATCCTCCTCCATTTCCCACCGCCATCTCCCATCCTCCTCCATCTCCCATCCTCCACCATCTCACATCTCCACCAGCATCTCCCACCACCATCTCCCATCCTCCACCATCTCCCACGGCCATCTCCCATCCTCCACCATCTCCCACCGCCATCTCCCATTCTCCTCCATCTCCCACCACCATCTCCCACCGCCATCTCCCATTTTCCACCATATCACATCTCCACCACTATCTCCAACACCATCTCCCAACGCCATCTCCCAACCTCCTCCATCTCCCAGCTTCCACCATCTCACATCTCCACCACCATCTCCCACCAACATCTCCCATTCTCCTTCATCTCCCACCACCATCTCCCATCCTCCACCATCTCCCACCGCCACCTCACATCCCCCACTACCATCTCCCATCCTCCACCATCTCCCACCGCCACCTCACATCCCCCACCTCCATCTCCCATCCTCCACCATCTCCCAACACCATCTCCCACCACCATCTCTCATCCTTCTCCACCATCTCCCACCACCATCTCTCATCCTCCTTCACCATCTCCCATCCTCCTCCACCATCTCCCATCCCCATCTCCAGGCCACATCCCCCACCCCACATCTCCCACCCTCCACCATCTCCCACCGCAATCTCACATCCTCCTCCATCTCCAACCACCATCTCCCATCCTCCTCCATCTCCCACCGCCATCTCCCATCCTCCACCATCTCCCACCACCATGTCCCATCCTCCTCCATCTCCCACCACCATGTCCCATCCTCCTCCATCTCCCACCAGCATCTCCCATCCTCCTCCATCTCCCAATGCCATCTCCCACCACCATCTCTCATCTTCCTCCACCATATCCCACCACCATCTCCCATCCTCCTTCACCATCTCCCATCCTCCTCTACCATCTCCCATCCTCCTCCACCATCTCCCATCCTCCTCCACCATCTCCCATCTCCACCATCTCCAACCCACATCCCCCACCACTATCCCACATCCCCCACCCCACATCTCCCACCGCCATCTCCCATCCTCCTCCACCATCTCCCATCCCCATCTCCACCCCACATCCCCCACCGCTACCCCACATCCCCCACCCTACATCTTCCACCGCCATCTCCCATCCTCCTACACCATCTCCCATCCTCCTCCGCCATCTCCCATCCTCCACCATCTCCCATCCTCCTCCGCCATCTCCCTTCTCTCACCACCATCTCCCATTCTCCGCCATCTCCCATCACCATCCCTCATCTCCCAGCGCCACCATCTCCCACCACCATCTCCCATCCTCCTTCATCTCCCACCACCATCTCCCATCCTCCACCATCTCCCACCGCCACCTCACATCCCCCACCACCATCTCCCATCCTCCACCATCTCCCAACACCATCTCCCACCACCATCTCTCATCCTTCTCCACCATCTCCCACCACCATCTCTCATCCTCCTTCACCATCTCCCATCCTCCTCCACCATCTCCCATCCCCATCTCCAGGCCACATCCCCCACCCCACATCTCCCACCGCAATCTCCCATCCTCCTCCATCTCCCACCACCATCTCCCATCCTCCTCCATCTCCCAACGCCATCTCCTATCCTCCACCATCTCCCATCTTCCACCATATCACATCTCCACTACCATCTCCCACCGCCATCTCCCATCCTCCACCATCTCACATCTCCACCACCATCTCCCACCACCATCTCTCACCACCATCTCCCATCCTCCTCCATCTCCCACCGCCATCTCCCATCCTCCACCATCTCCCACCACCATGTCCCATCCTCCTCCATCTCCCACCACCATGTCCCATCCTCCTCCATCTCCCACCAGCATCTCCCATCCTCCTCCATCTCCCAATGCCAATTCCCACCACCATCTCTCATCTTCCTCCACCATATCCCACCACCATCTCCCATCCTCCTTCACCATCTCCCATCCTCCTCTACCATCTCCCATCCTCCTCCACCATCTCCCATCCTCCTCCACCATCTCCCATCCCCATCTCCACCATCTCCAACCCACATCCCCCACCGCTACCCCACATCCCCCACCCCACATCTCCCACCGCCATCTCCCATCCTCCACCGCCATCTCCCATCTCCACCATCTCCACTCCACATCCCCCACCGCTACCCCACATCCCCCACCCTACATCTCCCACCGCCATCTCCCATCCTCCTTCACCATCTCCCATCCTCCTTCGCCATCTCCCATCCTCCTCCGCCATCTCCCATCCTCCTCCGCCATCTCCCATTCTCCACCATCTCCCATCCTCCTCCGCCATCTCCCTTCTCCAACCACCATCTCCCATTCTCAGCCATCTCCCATCACCTTCCCTCATCTCCCAGCGCCACCATCTCCCGCCACCATCTCCCAACACCATCTCCCACCGCCACCATCTCCCGCCACCATCTCCCACTGCCACCATCTCCCGCCGCCATCTCCCGCCGCCATCTCCCGCCGCCATCTCCCGCCGCCATCTCCCACCGCCATCTCCCACCGCCATCTCCCATCCTCCTCCATCTCCCATCACCATCTCCCACCACCATCTTCCATCTCCCATCACCCATCTCCCATCCTCCTCCATCTCCCACCGACATCTCCCATCCTCCTCCATCTCCCACCGCCATCTCCCACCGCCATCTCCCACCGCCATCTCCCATCCTCCTCCATCTCCCACCGCCATCTCCCATCTCCCACCACCATCTTCTTTCTCCCATTACCCATTTCCAATACTCCTCCATCACCCAACTCCCATCCTCCTCCATCTCCCACCCTCCTCCATCTCCCATCACCATCCCTCATCTCCCACCGCCATCTCCCAGCCTCCGCCATCTCCCACCACCATCTCCTATCCTCCTTCACCATCTCCCATCCAACTCCACCCTTTCCCATCCTCCTCCACCATCTCCCATCCCCATCACCACCATATCCACCCCACATCCCCCACCCTACATCTCCCACCGCCATCTCCCATGCTCCACCGCCATCTCCCATCCTCCTCCGCCATCTCCCATCCTCCACCATCTCCCATCCTCCTCCGCCATCTCCCACAACCATCTCCCACCCACCTCCATCTCCCATCTCCCACCACCATCTCCCATTTTCCGCCATCTCCCATCACCATCCCTCATCTCCCACCGTCACCGTCTCCCGGCTCCATCTCCCACCACCATCTCCCATCCTCCTCCATCTCCCATCCTCCTCCATCTCCCATCGCCATCTCCCACCACCATCTCCCATCACCCATCTCCCATCCTCCTCCATCTCCCACCGGCATCTCCCATCCTCCTCCATCTCCCACCGACATCTTTCATCCTCCTCCATCTCCCATCGCCATCTCCCACCGCCTTCTCCCACCGGAATCTTCTATCCTCCTCTATCTCCCACCGGCATCTCCCATCCTCCTCCATCTCCCACCGACATCTTTCTTCCTCCTCCATCTCCCACCGCCATCTCCCACCGCCATCTCCCATCTCCCACCACCATCTTCCATCTCCCATCACCCATCTCCCATCCTCCTCCATCTCCCACCGACATCTCCCATCCTCCTCCATCTCCCACCGACATCTTTCATCCTGCTCCATCTCCCACCGCCATCTCCCACCGCCAACTCCCATCCTCCTCCATCTCCCACTCCATCTCCCATCTCCCACCACCATCTTCCATCTCCCATCACCCTTTTCCAATACTCCTCCACCATCTCCCATCCCCATCTCCACCATCTCCACCCCACATCCCCCACCGCTACCCCACGTCCCCCACCCTACATCTCCCACCGCCATCTCCCATCCTCCACCGCCATCTACCATCTTCCTCCGCCATCTCCACCATCCTCCTCCGCCATCTCCCATCCTCCTCCGCCATCTCCCATCCTCCACCATCTCCCATCCTCCTCCGCCTTCTCCAACCGCCATCTCCCATCCTCCTCCATCTCCCACCGCCATCTCCCATCTCCCACCCCCATCTCCCATCACCCAACTCCCATCCTCCTCCATCTCCCACCACCATCTCCATCCTACGCCATCTCCGATCACCATCCCTCATCTCCCACCGCCATCTCCCACCGCCACCATCCCCGCCACCACTTCCCGCCACCATCTTGCATCTCCCATTACCCATCACCCATCTCCCATACTCCTCCATCACCCAACTCCCATCCTCCTCCATCTCTCACCCTCCTCCATTTCCCATCCTACGCCATCTCCGATCACCATCCCTCATCTCCCACCGCCACCATCCCTGCCACCTTTCCCAGCCACCATCTCCCATCCTCCTCCATCTCCCACCGCCATCTCCCATCCTCCTTCACCATCTCCCTTCCTCCTCCACCATCTCCCATCCTCCTCCACCATCTCCCATTCCAATTTCCACTATCTCCACCCCACCGCTACCCCACATCCCCCACCGCCATCTCCCATCCTCCACCGCCATCTCCCATCCTCCACCGCCATCTCCCATCCTCCTCCACCATCTCCCATTACCATCTCCACCATCTCCCATCCCCATCTCCACCCCACATCTCCCACCTTACATCTCCGACCGCCATCTCCCATCCTCCACCGCCATCTACCATCCTCCTCCACCATCTCCCATCCTCCTCCGCCATCCCCCATCCTCCTCCGCCATCTCCCATCCTCCACCATCTCCCATCCTCCTCCGCCTTCTCCCACCGCCATCTCCCATCCTCCTCCATCTCCCACGGCCATCTCCCATCTCCCACCACCATCTTCCATCTCCCATCACCCATCTCCCATACTTCTCCATCACCCAACTCCCATCCTCCTCCATCTCCCATCCTCCTCCATCTCCCACCCTCCTCCATCTCCCACCCTCCTCCATCTCCCACCCT
The DNA here is from genome assembly GCF_040894005.1 of Engystomops pustulosus. Taxonomy (NCBI): domain Eukaryota; kingdom Metazoa; phylum Chordata; class Amphibia; order Anura; family Leptodactylidae; genus Engystomops; species Engystomops pustulosus. The sequence continues at coordinate 26,855 of NW_027285188.1, read as the reverse complement.
CCTCCATCTCCCACCACCATCTCCCATCCTACGCCATCTCTGATCACCATCCCCCATCTCCCTCCGCCACCATCCCCGGCCGCCATCTCCCATCACCCATCTCCCATACTCCTCCATCACCCAATTCCCATCCTCCTTCATCTCCCACCCTCCTCCATCTCCCACCACCATCTCCCATCCTAAGCCATCTCCGATCACCATCCCTCATCTCCCACCGCCATCTCCCACCGCCACCATCCCCCACCACCATCTCCCATCCTCCGCCTTCTCCCACCGCCATCTCCCACCGCCATCTCCCATCCTCCTCCACCATCTCCCATCCTCCTCCACCATCTCCCATCCCAATCTCCACCATCTCCACCCCACATCCCCCACCGCTACCTCACATCTCCCAACGCCATCTCCCATCCTCCACCGCCATCTCCCATCCTCCTCCACCATCTCCCATCCTCCTCCACCATCTCCCATCCCCATCTCCACCATCTCCCATCCCCATCTCCACCCCACATCTCCCACCCTACATCTCCCACCGCCATCTCCCATCCTCCACCGCCATCTACAATCCTCCTCCTCCATTTCCCATCCTCCTCCACCATTTCCCATCCTCCTCCACCATCTCCCATCCTCCTCCGCCATCTACCATCCTCCACCATCTCCCATCTTCCTCCGCCTTCTCCCACCGCCATCTCCGATCCTCCACCATCTCCCACGGCCATCTTCCATCTCCCACCACCATCTTCCATTTCCCGTCACCCATCTCCCATACTTCTCCATCACCCAACTCCCATCCTCCTCCATCTCCCACCCTCCTCCATCTCCCACCACCATCTCCCATCCTACGCCATCTCCGATCACCATCCCTCATCTCCCACCGCCACCATCCCCCGCCACCATCTCCCATCACCCATCTCCCATACTCCTCCATCACCCAACTCCTGTCCTCCTTCATCTCCCACCCTCCTCCATCTCCCACCACCATCTCCCATCCTACGCCATCTCCGATCACCAACCCTCATCTCCCACCGCCACCATCCCCCGCCACCATCTCCCATCACCCATCTCCCATACTCCTCCATCACCCAACTCCCGTCCTCCTTCATCTCCCACCCTCCTCCATCTCCCATCCTACGCCATCTCCGATCACCATCCCTCATCTCCCACCGCCGCCATCTCCCAACGCCATCTCCCATCCTCCGCCATCTCCCATCCTCCTCCATCATCTCCCATCCCCATCTCCACCATCTCCACCCCACATCTCCCACCGCCATCTCCCATCCTCCTCCACCACACATCTCCCACAGCCATCTCCCATCCGCCACCGCCATCTCCCATCCTCCTCCCCCATCTCCACCCCACATCCCCCACGGCTACTCCACATCCCCCACCCTACATCTCCCACCGCCATCTCCCATCCTCCTCCGCCATCTCCCATCCTCGTCCGCCATCTCCCACAACCATCTCCTATCCAACTACATCTCCCACCACCATCTCCCATTCTCCGCCATCTCCCATCACTATCCCTCATCTCCCACCTCCACCATCTCCCGCCACCATCTCCCATCCTCCTCCATCTCCCACCGCCATCTCCCACCGCCATCTCCCACCGCCATCTCCCATCCTCCTCCATCTCCACCGCCCTCTCCCATCCTCCTCCATCTCCCATCGCCATCTCCCATCACCATCCCTCATCTCCCACCTCCACCATCTCCCGCCACCATCTCCCGCCACCATCTCCCACCGCCATCTCCCACCCTCCTCCATCTCCCATCCTCCTCCATCTCCCATCGCCATCTCCCATCTCCCACCACCATCTTCCATCTCCCATCCTCCTCCATCTCCCACCGGCATCTCCTATCCTCCTCCATCTCCCACCGACATCTTTCATTCTCTTCCATCTCCCACCGCCATCTCCCACCGCCATCTCCCATCCTCCTCCATCTCCCACTGCCATCTCCCATCCTCCTGCATCTCCCACCACCATCTCCCATCACCCATCTCCCATACTCCTCCATCACCCAACTCCCATCCTCCTCCATCTCTCACCCTCCTCCATCTCCCATCACCATCTCCCAACCGACGCCATCTCCCATCCGACGCCATCTCCCATCCGACGCCATCTCCCATCCTCCACCATCTCCCGCCACCATCTCCCGCCACCATCTCCCGCCGCCATCTCCCACCGCCATCTCCCATCGCCATCTTCCATCTCCCATCCTCCTCCATCACCCAACTCCCATCCTCCTCCAACTCCCATCCTCCTCCATCTCCCATCCTCCGCCATCTCCCATCCTCCACCTCACATCTCCTACTGCCATCTCCCATTTCCCAACCTCCTCCATCTCCCACCGCCATCTCCCATCCTCCACCATTTTCCACCACCATCTCCCATCCTCCACCATCTTCCACCACCATCTCCCATCCTCCTCCATCTCCCACCACCATATCCCAACGCCATCTCCCATCCTCCACCATCTCCCACCACCATCTCCCATCTTCCACCATATCACATCTCCACCACCATCTCCAACCGCCATCTCCCATCCTCCACCGTCTCACATCTCCACCACCATCTCACACCAGCATCTTCCATCTCCCACCACCATCTCCCATCCTCTTCCATCTCCCACCACCATCTCCCATCCTCTTCCATCTCCCACCACCATCTGCCATCCTTCTCCATCTCTCACCACCATCTCCCATCCTCCTCCATCTCCCACCGCCACCTCACATCCCCCACCACCATCTCCCATCCTCCAACATCTCCCGCCACCATCTCCCACCACCATCTCTCATCATCCTCCACCATCTCCCACCACCATCTTCCATCCTCCTCCACCATCTCCCAACCCCATCTCCACCATCTCCACCCCACATCTCCCATCCTCCACCGCCATCTCCCATCCTCCTCCACCTTCTCCCATCCCCATCTCCACCCCACATCACCCACCCCACATATCCCACCGCCATTTCCCATCCTCCTCCGCCATCTCCCATGCTCCTCCGCCATCTCCCACCACCATCTCCCATCCTCCGCCATCTCCCATCGTCATCCCTCAACTCCTACCACCATCTCCCATCCTCCTCCATCTCCCACCGCCATCTCCCATCCTCCTCCATCTCCCACCGCCATCTCCCATCCTCCTCCATCTCCCATCGCCATCCCACATCCTCCTCCACCATCTCCCATCCTCCACTATCTCTCATCCTCCTCCACCATCTCCCATCCCCATTTCCACCATCTCCCATCCCCATTTCCACCATCTCCACCCCACATCCCCCACCGCTACCCCACATTCCCCACCCCACCGCCATCCCCCATCCTCCACGATCTCCCACCGCCATCTCCCATCCTCCACCATCTTCCACCACCATCTCCCAACCGCCATTTCCCATCCTCCACCATCTTCCACCGCCATCTCCCATCCTCCTCCATCTCCCACCACCATCTCCCATCCTCCTCCATCTCCTACCGCCATCTCCCATCTTCCACCATATCACATCTCCACCACCATATCCCAACGCCATCTCCAATCCTCCACCATCTCACATCACCACCATCTCACATCACCAGCATCTCACATCCCCCACCACCATCTCCCATCTGCCACCGTCTCCCACCACCATCTCTCATCCTCCTCCACCATCTCCCACCACCATCTCCCACCACCATCTCTCATCCTCCTCCGCCATCTCCCACCATCATCTCCCATCTCGCACCATCTCCCATCGCCATCCCTCATCTCCCACCGCCATCTCCCATCCTCCTCAATCTCCCACCGCCATCTCCCATCCTCCTCAATCTCCCACCGCCATCTCCCATCCTCCTCCACCTCGCATCCTCCTCCACCATCTCCCATCCTCCTCCCATCCTCCATCATTCCACCTGCTGGGACTGGAAACAAACTATACATTACATCTCAATGTTTTACCTTTATATTTTAATTTTGTAATAACAGGGAGGAGGCCCGCCCCCTGCCTGTATATCCTGTGTGAGAGGTAGTCACAGCCCCGCCCCTGCCTGTATATCCTGTGTGAGAGGTGGTCACAGCCCTGCCCCCTGCCTGTATATCCTGTGTGAGAGATAGTCACAGCCCCGCCCCCTGCCTGTATATCCTGTGTGAGAGGTAGTCACAGCCCCGCCCCCTGCCTGTATATCCTGTGTGAGAGGTGGTCACAGCCCTGCCCCCTGCCTGTATATCCTGTGTGAGAGGTAGTCACAACCCCGCCCCCTGCCTGTATATCCTGTGTGAGAGGTAGTCACAGCCCCGCCCCCTGCCTGTATATCCTGTGTGAGAGATAGTCACAGCCCCGCCCCCTGCCTGTATATCCTGTGTGAGAGGTAGGTCACAGCCCCGCCCCCTGCCTGTATATCCTGTGTGAGAGATAGTCACAGCCCCGCCCCCTGCCTGTATATCCTGTGTGAGAGGTAGTCACAGCCCCGCCCCCTGCCTGTATATCCTGTGTGAGAGGTAGTCACAGCCCCGCCCCCTGCCTGTATATCCTGTGTGAGGTAGTCACAGCCCCGCCCCACTGCCTGTATATCCTGTGTGAGGGGTAGCCCCGCCCCCTGCCTGTATATCCTGTGTGAGATGTAAATCACTGATACTATGACATTTTGATCCCTGGGGAGTGGAGTTCCCCTTTAAGCATTGTTAGCGGTGACCCTGCGATATCAGTATTACCTAATTTCCTCTCGCAGCTGCCAGGACCGGGGGGGGAGGATTTGGCTCTGGTGGTAGTTGTTGTTTTCACAGACTTAGAGGATTATGTAATTAAATTCTTCTCAGCTCCTGTGGAGATTGGGGGGCAGCGCTGCTGTCCTGGAGTCACCCCAACACCACAAGAACCTGAGGAGCAGGTGTTGTCCTCTAGTCACATCCAGAGCTGTACCAATCACATCCATACTCTCAGCCCCAGGGTGATCCAGTAAGTCGGGTAGTGCAGCGCTAAATTATAGTCACATCCAGAGCTGCATCCAGTGTTACATCTTTCCAGCTCTGAATGTGCAGGAGCTCATGCCTGGCTGCAGCACCTGCTAGATCAGTGCTGATGGGGACGAAGCACCCGGAGAGTGCACCGACCACTGCGCAGATCTGGATGTGACATGAAGACACACCATGTTCTACCATATGCACAAGTCACACCCAGAGCTGCATCCATACAGCCACACTCCATTCTGTTTAGTTATATCTGGTGCTGTGGATCGGTCCAGCTCTGAATGTGCAGGAGCTCTTGCCTGGCTGCAGCACCTGTGTGTTCAGAGCTCAGTGCACATGAGGTTTCCAGGATTGCAGCTCTGGTAGTGAGCTGTGTGGTACTGGCTGTCACATTGGCACAGGCAGGATCTTTCCATACTCCGCACGCCATGGGAAAGTTGTGGCGCCACCGTGCATTGTGGGCGGGGCTACAGAAGCTGCCAGGACACAAATAGATGGTTGACTCCACAGAGCGGCACCCGGGGCTGAACCTACAGAGGTGACACACTGTGACGCATGTCCTGACACACTAAGATCAAAGCTACGGAACCAGATCTGCAGCTGTGAGCAATCACTCTGCACGTACAGGGGACTCCAGGAGAAGCTACAATCAGATATACTCTAGTCACACCAAGAGCTGCATCATCCGTCCAGTCACATCTCTACAGCCGCTCATGTCACCGTATATTCACTAGTCACACCTAGAGCTGCATCACCTGTCCAGTCACATCTCTACAGCCGCTCATGTCACCGTATATTCACTAGTCACACCTAGAGCTGCATCATCCGTCCAGTCACATCTCTACAGCTGCTCATGTCACCGTATATTCACTAGTCACACCTAGAGCTGCATCATCCGTCCAGTCACATCTCTACAGCCGCTCATGTCACCGTATATTCACTAGTCACATTTAGAGCTGCAGCACGTTACATAATAACAAGCTCAATCCTACGGAGCGGCCAAAGTCCTGGCCCTGGTGTAAGGTGCAGCGCGCCAGCACCCGCGCAGGTCATGGTGTACGGTGACCCAGGTCACACAACCCCAGAGGTGCCTGGCACAGCATCAGCACTGCAGACCCATCACCCAGCTTTCCCAGAGTCCTGGCCGTCCATGGCGCCTGACACTGCCGGGTACCAGGGAAATCCAATGTTAGGGCACAGAGCACAGCAGTGAGAGGAGACGCTGCAGATCTGGTACAGCTGTGTGAGGATCCCTTTAATATGCAGTGCACCTGCCGTTCCCATCCTCCAGTCACCACCAGAGCTGCGGCCACATCCGATAGGAAAAATCTGTACACAATGTGCTGTTTGGATGCAGCTCTGGCAGGGACTGGAGTAGAGCTCGCCTTCTTCTGGCGGCCGCAGCATCTGGGCAAACACCCGGGGAGCAGATATTTGCTTTTCCATTGTGCCGAGCGATAGGGATTAACCCCGCGAGCGCCGGCAGATTCCAGGACACGAGACACAGGAGGTTACGACAAGGGGGACATTTATTATTATCACAAGAGATGACAAAATCCTGAGCAGTGAACAAGAGCTGAGGTGTTGTTACTGTGTGCCGGGGGGTGAGGAGGAGGAGGATAAGGCACGGCACCCCCCAGCAGATACATGGCCCAGCGCAGGGGTCACTAGTCACAGCCAAAGCTGCAAGACCCTCGCGTCACATTGTGGGGTATGTAGTCATACAACACGGCACCGCTACATCTCCCACAATGCAAGGCAGCACTGACCGGAGACTTCCTGCACAGGGCCCGCCCCCTTGCCGTTTTATTGCTGCTGCAGTGAACGGAGGGGAAAAAAAAAAATAAATAAAAAAACCCCAAAAGTAAAGAAACTGCAACTTCTGAAATCACAAAACCCAAAAAACATTGTGCGCCAAAGGGTGGGGCAGCGAGACGCGGCACGCCCACTCAGGCACAGGACACACCCACAATTCTCATCTTTCACCATTTTTGGTTAATTTTTTTTAAAGTTTTTTTTTTCTTACAAATAAATAAACACAAAATTTCACTTTTTGGTATTTTTCTTCTTTTGAACTTTTTTTTTCCTTCATTTTTCCTTCTTTTTTTGAGCTCCCAGGCTCTTCACATCCTGAAGCAGACTCCGCCCTGGAGGAGGAGAAAGGGGAGGAGTCATAACAAGCCACCCCCACCTGCAGGAGGTTATGGGCTCGTCCAAAACAAAAACACTGATTGGTTTAAAAGGTTTGCAGGCCGTCACAGTATTGGGGGCGGGTGGAGGGGTGGAGTGGCTGGCGGTGCAGTCCGTCACACGGGGGGCTCCTAGCTGCAGGGCAGCCACGTGGGGTAGGCCGTGTTGGCGATGTAGTAGTTGCTGAAGTTGGCGTCGCTGACGTAGGGGGCGGGCTGGTAGTAGCAGGTGACGTTGGTGGCGTTGGGGATGATGTTCTGCTCGGCCAGGACCCTCAGGGCGAGCAGTGAGATGAGGTTCAGAGTCTGGCGCCGCTCGTGGCCCATCAGACACACCGTGCTCTCGTTCACCACCTTGCGCAGGATCATCAGGTAGTCGTACTTGCTCTTCTCCTCCCCGATGAAGTGGTTCTGCAGGTAGGACTCCAGCTTGCGCTGCTGCTCGAAGATGTCCGAGAAGTCGATGAAGAAGCGCGAGCACATGTAGCGCTCCAGGGACTTGATCTGCTCGCGGTCGGACGGCTTGAAGTCGCGCACCAGCAGGTTGCTGTACTTCATCAGGCCGCCGCCACGGATCTCCTCCGGGTTCTTGGTGGCGATCAGCTTGTTGCGGAGGTGGCCCAGGGCGGCCTCGAAGTCGCCGTACATGCTCTCCCCGATGACGGTGGGGTGGAAGTGCTCGGACATGGGGTTCTCCGCGCAGTCGTAGTAGAGGAGCAGCGAGTCCAGCACAATCTGGAAGGAGTCCACGCTGAACTCAAACTGCCGGCGGATGGAGTGCACAAACTTCAGCTCGATGTTGCGTCCGTCCTTGTTGGAGAGCGAGATGAGGCTCCAGCGATCGGCCTCGGTGAACACCTTGACCAGCTTCTGCACGTAGGCCTCCTTCAGGGTCACCGGGCTGATCTTCTCCTTGTTCACCCCCTCGGGCAGGAAGTTCAGCAGGAGTCCGATCACCACGTCCTTCACCAGCTGGAAGTCGCCCTCCGAGGAGATGGTGACCCCGAAGATGAGGTCCAGGTCCTTGTAGCCCAGACCGTTGTCCTTGACCAGGACGTGGCTGGCGGCGGAGCCGTTGAGCCGCACGTCTCGCACTTTGATGCCGGCGTCCTCCAGGCGGCTGCGCACCAGGTGCACAATGTCCTTCAGCGTGATCTTCAGGGTGGGGAAGTTGCCGCGGCCGTGGATGGGGACCACCTCCGTCAGGAAGGAGTTCAGCCGATCCACCTGCTCCCAGGTCAGGACGCTGCGGGACAGGCTCACCGGGTCACTTCCTGGGCTCGCCATGGTTCTGGTATCTGTGGGAGAGAGAAAACGGATCAGTACTGGAGAAGAGGACAAGAAGTCACTAGTCACATCCAGAGCTGCAGCCACCACCTGCTAGTCCAGTGCCTTGTGTGACTGTGCAGTCAGTCCAGGGGTTAATGAGCAGCCACGTCAGGGGCCACAATATGGGGGGCCGTGCAGTGGGACCCCCTCCCCCGTGTCCGGTCTATATAAGGAGGTGGCAGCGAGGGCTCCGCTTACATGCCCCGGGCACCGCGCCAGCTCACAGCTTAGAATAGCACAAACCACACAGAGCACCAGAACCACAGCTGCGAAGACCAGGGGGAGCAATAGACTACACTGGACCGAGGCGGCTGCAGGTCACAGTGTGTCAGCCGCATACAGCGGGGCTTCAGTACATAACACGAGGACACAGTGCAGGAAGAGGGGGCGCAGCTGAAGGGCCGTTACAATGGACAAGGAATGGATAGAAGTGTAACAGTCCTGAGGCCCAGATGCAGGCGGACCCCCTACTCCAGCCCCTTCCCCCGCTATATATAGATAGGTCAGCAAGTGCACAAGTCACTGCCGAGGCTGCAACAAGGAACACAACATCTGCTGTCCAGTGTCCCCCCAGCACTAGGACCCTGCAGAACCCCCACTGCTGAGGCTTCGCTACACTTGTATCCATTGTAGGGAAATATTCCTACAATGGGACACGAGGAGGGGGGGCTCCTGGGGAAGAGCCACAGAGGGGACACGAGGGGGGGGGGGCTCCTGGGGAAGAGCCACAGAGGGGACACGAGGGGGGGGGGGCTCCTGGGGAAGAGCCACAGAGGGGACACGAGGGGGGGGGGGCTCCTGGGGAAGAGCCACAGAGGGGACACGAGGGGGGGGGGGGTCCTGGGGAAGAGCCACAGAGGGGACACGGGGGGGGGGGGGGGCTCCTGGGGAAGAGCCACAGAGGGGACACGGGAGGCCGCCACAGCTTAACCCCTTCACATCCAGAGCCACGAGGAAATTCCTGTACACTGCGGTCTGACAGCAGCTGGTGACAGCACAGGGACTCCCATCATCCGCCCCCCCCCCGTACATGTGACGCATCGGAGAATGTGGAGTAACCAGTGAAGCGCCGCGGTCCTCGTCACTGACATCAGCGCAGGTCACATCCTCCATGACCGGTCGTATCAGCGATCCCCGACTATATATAGCGCCGCCCCGGGCCGCAGCGCTGCAAATATGGACAACACGAGGGACCCATAACCTCATATACAGGGACACAAATCACTGACAGCAAGCAGAGATCCCGAGGAGGCGCCCCATAACCCTGCACACACTGACAGCAAGCAGAGATCCCGAGGAGGCGCCCCATAACCCTGCACACACTGACAGCAAGCAGAGATCCCGAGGAGGCGCCCCATAACCCTGCATACACCGACAGCAAGCAGAGATCCCGAGGAGACGCCCCATAACCCTGCACACACCGACAGCAAGCAGAGATCCCGAGGAGGCGCCCCATAACCCTGCATACACCGACAGCAAGCAGAGATCCCGAGGAGGTGCCCACACCCTCATATACAGGGACACAAATCACTGACAGCAAGCAGAGATCCCGAGGAGGTGCCCCATAACCCTGCACACACTGACAGCAAGCAGAGATCCCGAGGAGGTGCTCACACCCTCATATACAGGGACACAAATCACTGACAGCAAGCAGAGATCCCGAGGAGGCGCCCCATAACCCTGCACACAGTGACAGCAAGCAGAGATCCCGAGGAGGCGCCCCATAACCCTGCACACACTGACAGCAAGCAGAGATCCCGAGGAGGTGCCCATAACCCTGCACACACTGACAGCAAGCAGAGATCCCGAGGAGGTGCCCATAACCCTGCACACACTGACAGCAAGCAGAGATCCCGAGGAGGCACCCCATAACCCTGCACACACTGACAGCAAGCAGAGATCCCGAGGAGGTGCCCATAACCTCATATACAGGGACACAAATCACTGACAGCAAGCAGAGATCCCGAGGAGGTGCCCATAACCTCATATACAGGGACACAAATCACTGACAGCAAGCAGAGATCCCGAGGAGGCACCCCATAACCCTGCACACACTGACAGCAAGCAGAGATCCCGAGGAGGTGCCCATAACCCTGCACACACTGACAGCAAGCAGAGATCCCGAGGAGGCACCCCATAACCCTGCACACACCGACAGCAAGCAGAGATCCCGAGGAGGTTCCAGACACCGACTCCAGGAGGCAACTCATAACCCTGTGCAGTGGCAGCAAGCAGAGATCCTGAGAAAACCTGTCATTCAGACCCAGGGCTTGACACAGCTGGTGGGTTGTTACATTGTGACATCTCCCAGCATGCCTTGCTCCCGCTGCGCCCCCCCCCCCCCTCCATTGTGTTACTACATACATCAGGACCACGACCTCAGAGTCACCCCAATACACAGTGACCCCCACACTCAGGTAAAGCTCAGCAGCGCCCCCCACAGGCCAACGCTGCACCTGCAGAGATAACAGGAGATTAACCTCATCCTGACCACAACCTGGAGGACCCCAATAAGAGGCACCCGAAGATACAGACAGGGAGGGGTCACAACCAAATACCGGGCACCAGGACACAGACCCCAACATCTGGAGGGAGGGGGGCAGAAAGATCCAGACACGTATACAGCTATATATACACACTCCCCCCCCCCTCCCCAGTATACAGCTATATATACTCTCCCCCCCGCCCCAGTATACAGCTATATATACTCTCCCCCCCGCCCCAGTATACAGCTATATATACTCTCCCCCCCCCCCCGCCCCAGTATACAGCTATATATACTCTCCCCCCCCCCCAGTATACAGCTATATATACTCTCCCCCCCCCCCAGTATACAGCTATATATACTCTCCCCCCCCCCCAGTATACAGCTATATATACTCTCCCCCCCCCCCAGTATACAGCTATATATACTCTCCCCCCCCCCCGCCCCAGTATACAGCTATATATACTCTCCCCCCCCCCCCGCCCCAGTATACAGCTATATATACTCTCCCCCCCCCCCGCCCCAGTATACAGCTATATATACTCTCCCCCCCCCCCCGCCCCAGTATACAGCTATATATACTCTCCCCCCCCCCCGCCCCAGTATACAGCTATATATACTCTCCCCCCCCCCCCGCCCCAGTATACAGCTATATATACTCTCCCCCCCCCCCCCCCCAGTATACAGCTATATATACTCTCCCCCCCCCCCCCCGCCCCAGTATACAGCTATATATACTCTCCCCCCCCCCCCCCGCCCCAGTATACAGCTATATATACTCTCCCCCCCCCCCCGCCCCAGTATACAGCTATATATACTCTCCCCCCCCCCCCCGCCCCAGTATACAGCTATATATACTCTCCCCCCCCCCCCCCCCCAGTATACAGCTATATATACTCTCCCCCCCCCCCCCGCCCCAGTATACAGCTATATATACTCTCCCCCCCCCCCCCCGCCCCAGTATACAGCTATATATACTCTCCCCCCCCCCCAGTATACAGCTATATATACTCTCCCCCCCCCCGCCCCAGTATACAGCTATATATACTCTCCCCCCCCCCCCGCCCCAGTATACAGCTATATATACTCTCCCCCCCCCCCCCGCCCCAGTATACAGCTATATATACTCTCCCCCCCCCCCCCCAGTATACAGCTATATATACTCTCCTCCCCCCCCCCAGTATACAGCTATATATACTCTCCTCCCCCCCCCCCCGCCCCAGTATACAGCTATATATACTCTCCCCCCCCCCCGCCCCAGTATACAGCTATATATACTCTCCCCCCCCCCCCCCGCCCCAGTATACAGCTATATATACTCTCCCCCCCCCCCCCGCCCCAGTATACAGCTATATATACTCTCCCCCCCCCCCCCGCCCCAGTATACAGCTATATATACTCTCCCCCCCCCCCCGCCCCAGTATACAGCTATATATACTCTCCCCCCCCCCCCCGCCCCAGTATACAGCTATATATACTCTCCCCCCCCCCCCCGCCCCAGTATACAGCTATATATACTCTCCCCCCCCCCCGCCCCAGTATACAGCTATATATACTCTCCCCCCCCCCCCCGCCCCAGTATACAGCTATATATACTCTCCCCCCCCCCCCCGCCCCAGTATACAGCTATATATACTCTCCCCCCCCCCCCCCGCCCCAGTATACAGCTATATATACTCTCCCCCCCCCCCCGCCCCAGTATACAGCTATATATACTCTCCCCCCCCCCCCGCCCCAGTATACAGCTATATATACTCTCCTCCCCCCCCCCCAGTATACAGCTATATATACTCTCCTCCCCCCCCCCCAGTATACAGCTATATATACTCTCCTCCCCCCCCCCCAGTATACAGCTATATATACTCTCCTCCCCCCCCCCAGTATACAGCTATATATACTCTCCTCCCCCCCCCCAGTATACAGCTATATATACTCTCCCCCCCCCCCCCAGTATACAGCTATATATACTCTCTCCCCCCAGTATACAGCTATATATATACCCCCCCGGGCCACTGCTCCTGTACACCTTGCAGCCCCCACAGACACATAACCCCCGGGCTCTCACCTGCTGTGCGGTTGCTATTGGTCGCTGTACACACTCGGTATCTCAGCAGCTGCAGCGACTCTCCGCTGACAGACGTCTCTCCCCGCGCGCCGCGCTCCTATATACAGGACTCATCACCCATACGGATCCCTCCGCCGCCTCAGTCTCTCCGTGCTGAGGAGCCTCCCCGGGGGCCGGCGCCGCTGTACACATCCCGGAGCCGCGCACAGGACTGTGACACCCGCTGTTCCGCCACCCGCCGCCTCCCTGCCCCCCGAGGAGCGGGAAACCCTCGGGACTATTCACCGCACAACGTCACACCTCTAGACAGATCAATGCGCCGCAGTGACGTCAGGGACTCCCGCTCCAGGATTGGCCGCCGTCATGAATGGTTGCTAGGAAACCGATAAATAATGGGCGGTTCTGAGAGTATTTTTTTATTTCCGTAGTAAAAGCATATAACCCCGCCCACTCACGCATTCACCAATCAGCGGGCCGCAGGTGAGGCAGGCTCTGCTGTGTATGGACAACACAAAGCGAAAGCGGATCGCTGATTGGATAGCCCTCGTCTACATATAGGACTAAGTGCGTCACAGCCGCAAGTCTTTTGGAGATGACGCAGGAGCGTGCTGGGCGGGGCTACAAACAGCACAGAGGATTTAACCCCTTCCATGTTATGTGACTTCAGTGTCTGAGAGCAGAGCTCGGGGTGACCAATCAGAGCTCAGCTTACATTTTTCCACAACTTTTTATAAGATAAAGCTGAGATCTGATTGGTTTCCATCAGCAAATAAATCTCCCTCAATGTATGTGACACCTCAACGGGGGGAGGACGATGTATGTGACACCCCACCGGGGGGAGGACGATGTATGTGACCCCTCACCGGGGGGAGGACGATGTATGTGACACCCCATCGGGGGAGGACGATGTATGTGACACCCCATCGGGGGAGGACGATGTATGTGACCCCTCACCGGGGGGAGGACGATGTATGTGACCCCTCACCGGGGGGAGGACGATGTATGTGACACCCCATCGGGGGAGGACGATGTATGTGACACCCCATCGGGGGAGGACGATGTATGTGACCCCTCACCGGGGGGAGGACGATGTATGTGACCCCTCACCAGGGGGAGGACGATGTATGTGACACCCCATCAGGGGAGGACGATGTATGTGACACCCCATCGGGGGAGGACGATGTATGTGACCCCTCACCGGGGGGAGGACGATGTATGTGACACCCCATCGGGGGAGGACGATGTATGTGACACCCCATCGGGGGAGGACGATGTATGTGACCCCTCACCGGGGGGAGGACGATGTATGTGACCCCTCACCAGGGGGAGGACGATGTATGTGACCTCTCACCAGGGGAGGACGATGTATGTGACACCCCATCGGGGGAGGACGATGTATGTGACACCCCATCGGGGGAGGACGATGTATGTGACACCCCATCGGGGGAGGACGATGTATGTGACACCCCACCGGGGGGAGGACGATGTATGTGACCCCTCACCGGGGGAGGACGATGTATGTGACACCCCATCGGGGGAGGACGATGTATGTGACACCCCATCGGGGGAGGACGGTGTATGTGACCTCTCACCGGGGGAGGACGGTGTATGTGACACCTCACCGGGGGAGGACGGTGTATGTGACACCCCACCGGGGGAGGACGGTGTATGTGACCCCTCACCGGGGGAGGACGATGTATGTGACCCCCCACCGGGGGAGGACGATGTATGTGACCCCTCACCGGGGGAGGACGATGTATGTGACCCCTCACCGGGGGGAGGACGATGTATGTGACCTCTCACCGGGGGAGGACGGTGTATGTGACCCCTCACCGGGGGGAGGACGATGTATGTGACCTCTCACCGGGGGAGGACGGTGTATGTGACACCCCATCGGGGGGAGGACGATGTATGTGACACCCCATCGGGGGGAGGACGATGCATGTGACCCCTCACCGGGGGGAGGACGATGTATGTGACACCCCATCGGGGGGAGGACGATGCATGTGACCCCTCACCGGGGGGAGGACGATGTATGTGACCCCTCACCGGGGGAGGACGATGCATGTGACCCCTCACCGGGGGGAGGACGGTGCATGTGACCCCTCACCGGGGGGAGGACGATGCATGTGACCCCTCACCGGGGGAGGACGATGCATGTGACCCCTCACCGGGGGAGGACGATGCATGTGACCCCTCACCGGGGGGAGGACGGTGCATGTGACCCCTCACCGGGGGAGGACGGTGCATGTGACACCCCACCGGGGGGAGGACGATGTATGTGACACCCCATCGGTAGGAGGACGATGTATGTGACCCCTCACCGGGGGAGGACGATGCATGTGACACCCCACCGGGGGGAGGACGATGTATGTGACACCCCATCGGGAGGAGGACGATGTATGTGACCCCTCACCGGGGGGAGGACGGTGTATGTGACACCCCATCGGGGGGAGGATGGTGTATGTGACCCCTCACCGGGGGAGCACGATACATGTGACCCCTCACCAGGGGGAGCACGATACATGTGACCCCTCACCGGGGGGAGCACGATACATGTGACCCCTCACCGGGGGGAGCACGATACATGTGACCCCTCACCGGGGGAGGACGATGTATGTGACAGCCCACCAGGGGAGGACGATGTATGTGGCCTCTCACCGGGGCAGGACGTATGCAATTCACCACTGTCCTGTCTGTTCTCTTGTAGACACTCATCACTCTCCTGTCTGTTCTCTTGTAGTCACTCACCACTTTCCTGTCTGTTCTCTTGTAGTCACTCACCGCTTTCCTGTCTGTTCTCTTGTAGTCACTCACCGCTTTCCTGTCTGTTCTCTTGTAGTCTCTCATCACTTTCCTGTCTGTTCTCTTGTAGTCACTCACCACTTTCCTGTCTGTTCTCTTGTAGTCACTAAATACTTTCCTGTCTGTTCTCTTGTAGTCACTCATCACTTTCCTGTCTGTTCTCTTGTAGTCACTCAGCGCTTTCCTGTCTGTTCTCTTGTAGTCTCTCACCACTTTCCTGTCTGTTCTCTTGTAGTCTCTCACCACTTTCCTGTCTGTTCTCTTGTAGTCACTCACCACTTTCCTGTCTGTTCTCTTGTAGTCTCTCACCACTTTCCTGTCTGTTCTCTTGTAGTCACTAAATACTTTCCTGTCTGTTCTCTTGTAGTCACTCGCCACTTTCCTGTCTGTTCTCTTGTAGTCACTCACCACTTTCCTGTCTGTTCTCTTGTAGTCTCTCATCACTTTCCTGTCTGTTCTCTTGTAGTCACTCACCGCTTTCCTGTCTGTTCTCTTGTAGTCTCTCATCACTTTCCTGTCTGTTCTCTTGTAGTCACTCATCACTTTCCTGTCTGTTCTCTTGTAGTCACTCATCACTTTCCTGTCTGTTCTCTTGTAGTCACTCACCGCTTTCCTGTCTGTTCTCTTGTAGTCACTCATCACTTTCCTGTCTGTTCTCTTGTAGTCACTCACCACTTTCCTGTCTGTTCTCTTGTAGTCACTAAATACTTTCCTGTCTGTTCTCTTGTAGTCTCTCACCACTTTCCTGTCTGTTCTCTTGTAGTCTCTCACCACTTTCCTGTCTGTTCTCTTGTAGTCTCTCACCACTTTCCTCTCTGTTCTCTTGTAGTCACTCATCACTTTCCTGTCTGTTCTCTTGTAGTCACTCAGCACTTTCCTGTCTGTTCTCTTGTAGTCACTCACCACTTTCCTGTCTGTTCTCTTGTAGTCACTCACCACTTTCCTGTCTTTTCTCTTGTAGTCACTCACCACTTTCCTGTCTTTTCTCTTGTAGTCACTAAATATTTTCCTGTCTGTTCTCTTGCAGTCTCTCACCACTTTCCTGTCTGTTCTCTTGTAGTCACTCACCACTTTCCTGTCTTTTCTCTTGTAGTCACTAAATACTTTCCTGTCTGTTCTCTTGTAGTCACTAAATACTTTCCTGTCTGTTCTCTTGTAGTCACTCACCACTTTCCTGTCTGTTCTCTTGTAGTCACTCACCACTTTCCTGTCTGTTCTCTTGTAGTCACTCACCACTTTCCTGTCTGTTCTCTTGTAGTCACTAAATACTTTCCTGTCTGTTCTCTTGTAGTCACTAAATACTTTCCTGTCTGTTCTCTTGTAGTCACTCACCACTTTCCTGTCTGTTCTCTTGTAATCACTAAATACTTTCCTGTCTGTTCTCTTGTAGTCACTCACCACTTTCCTGTCTGTTCTCTTGTAATCACTAAATACTTTCCTGTCTGTTCTCTTGTAGTCACTCACCACTTTCCTGTCTGTTCTCTTGTAGTTACTCACCACTTTCCTGTCTGTTCTCTTGTAGTCACTAAATACTTTCCTGTCTGTTCTCTTGTAGTCACTCACCACTTTCCTGTCTGTTCTCTTGTAATCACTAAATACTTTCCTGTCTGTTCTCTTGTAGTCACTCACCACTTTCCTGTCTGTTCTCTTGTAGTTACTCACCACTTTCCTGTCTGTTCTCTTGTAGTCACTAAATACTTTCCTGTCTGTTCTCTTGTAGTCACTCACCACTTTCCTGTCTGTTCTCTTGTAGTCTCTCATCACTTTCCTGTCTGTTCTCTTGTAGTCACTAAATACTTTCCTGTCTGTTCTCTTGTAGTCACTAAATACTTTCCTGTCTGTTCTCTTGTAGTCTCTCACCACTTTCCTCTCTGTTCTCTTGTAATCACTAAATACTTTCCTGTCTGTTCTCTTGTAGTCACTCACCACTTTCCTGTCTGTTCTCTTGTAGTCACTCACCACTTTCCTGTCTGTTCTCTTGTAGTCACTCACCACTTTCCTGTCTGTTCTCTTGTAGTCACTCACCACTTTCCTGTCAGTTCTCTTGTAGTCTCTCACCACTTTCCTGTCTTTTCTCTTGTAGTCACTAAATACTTTCCTGTCTGTTCTCTTGTAGTCACTCACCACTTTCCTGTCTGTTCTCTTGTAGTCACTCACCACTTTCCTGTCTGTTCTCTTGTAGTCTCTCACCACTTTCCTGTCTGTTCTCTTGTAGTCTCTCACCACTTTCCTGTCTGTTCTCTTGTAGTCACTCACCACTTTCCTGTCTGTTCTCTTGTAGTCACTCACCACTTTCCTGTCTGTTCTCTTGTAGTCACTCACCACTTTCCTGTCTGTTCTCTTGTAGTCACTCACCACTTTCCTGTCTGTTCTCTTGTAGTCACTCACCACTTTCCTGTCTGTTCTCTTGTAGTCACTCACCACTTTCCTGTCTGTTCTCCTGTAGTCACTCACCTCTTTCCTCTCTGTTCTCCTGTAGTCACTCACCTCTTTCCTCTCTGTTCTCTTGTAGTCACTCACCACTTTCCTGTCTGTTCTCTTGTAGTCACTCACCACTTTCCTGTCTGTTCTCTTGTAGTCACTCACCACTTTCCTGTCTGTTCTCTTGTAGTCACTCACCACTTTCCTGTCAGTTCTCTTGTAGTCACTCATCACTTTCCTGTCTGTTCTCTTGTAGTCACTCATCACTTTCCTGTCTGTTCTCTTGTAGTCACTCACCACTTTCCTGTCTGTTCTCTTGTAGTCACTCACCACTTTCCTGTCTGTTCTCTTGTAGTCACTCACCACTTTCCCGTCTGTTCTCTTGTAGTCACTCACCACTTTCCTGTCTGTTCTCCTGTAGTCACTCACCTCTTTCCTCTCTGTTCTCTTGTAGTCACTCACCACTTTCCTGTCTGTTCTCCTGTAGTCACTCACCTCTTTCCTCTCTGTTCTCTTGTAGTCACTCATCACTTTCCTGTCTGTTCTCTTGTAGTCACTCACCACTTTCCTGTCTGTTCTCTTGTAGTCACTCACCACTTTCCTGTCTGTTCTCTTGTAGTCACTCACCACTTTCCTGTCTGTTCTCTTGTAGTCACTCACCACTTTCCTGTCTGTTCTCTTGTAGTCACTCACCACTTTCCTGTCTGTTCTCTTGTAGTCTCTCACCACTTTCCTGTCTGTTCTCTTGTAGTCTCTCACCACTTTCCTGTCTGTTCTCTTGTAGTCACTCACCACTGTCCTGTCTGTTCTCTTGTAGTCACTCACCACTTTCCTGTCTGTTCTCTTGTAGTCACTCACCACTTTCCTGTCTGTTCTCTTGTAGTCACTCACCACTTTCCTGTCTGTTCTCTTGTAGTCACTCACCACTTTCCTGTCTGTTCTCTTGTAGTCACTCACCACTTTCCTGTCTGTTCTCTTGTAGTCACTCACCACTTTCCTGTCTGTTCTCTTGTAGTCACTCACCACTTTCCTGTCTGTTCTCTTGTAGTCACTCACCACTTTCCTGTCTGTTCTCTTGTAGTCACTCACCACTTTCCTGTCTGTTCTCTTGTAGTCTCTCACCACATTCCTGTCTGTTCTCTTGTAGTCACTCACCACTTTCCTGTCTGTTCTCTTGTAGTCACTCACCACTTTCCTGTCTGTTCTCTTGTAGTCACTCACCACTTTCCTGTCTGTTCTCTTGTAGTCACTCACCACTTTCCTGTCTGTTCTCTTGTAGTCTCTCACCACTCTCCTGTCTGTTCTCTTGTAGTCACTCACCACTTTCCTGTCTGTTCTCTTGTAGTCTCTCACCACTTTCCTGTCTGTTCTCTTGTAGTCTCTCACCACTTTCCTGTCTGTTCTCTTGTAGTCTCTCACCACTTTCCTGTCTGTTCTCTTGTAGTCACCCATCACTTTCCTGTCTGTTCTCTTGTAGTCACTCACCACTTTCCTGTCTGTTCTCTTGTAGTCACTCACCACTTTCCTGTCTGTTCTCTCGTAGTCTCTCACCACTTTCCTGTCTGTTCTCTTGTAGTCTCTCACCACTTTCCTGTCTGTTCTCTTGTAGTCTCTCACCACTTTCCTGTCTGTTCTCTTGTAGTCTCTCACCACTTTCCTGTCTGTTCTCTTGTAGTCACTCATCACTTTCCTGTCTGTTCTCTTGTAGTCTCTCACCACTTTCCTGTCTGGTCTGTTGTAGTCTCTCACCACTTTCCTGTCTGTTCTCTTGTAGTCTCTCACCACTTTCCTGTCTGTTCTCTTGTAGTCTCTCACCACTTTCCTGTCTGTTCTCTTGTAGTCTCTCACCACTTTCCTGTCTGTTCTCTTGTAGTCTCTCACCACTTTACTGTCTGTTCTCCTTTTTCTGTGTTTATTTAGTTGTTGGTGCCTCGAGGACCTGTTCTGGTTGTTACCCATTATTCCTGCCCTCCCTTTTGCCCTCCTCCCTTTGATCAGTCTTGGTTGTGTGTTGTGTGCATGCTGGGATTGCTAGTTCGCCAAGTTTTTCTTGCAGCAATCGTTTCGTTAGGGAGGCCTAAATTTAGTACCCCAGACCCTGGAATACTTTAGTTGTTTTCAGAGAAAGAAGTTGTCGGGTCCGGTGCTAGTCCGGGGAAGCTGCCCATCACCTGCAGGCAGGGAGTAGCTTAGCCTTAGAGTAGGGGGCAGTGTTCCCTTCCCTAGTGGTTGCTGCGCTCTTTATTCGGTTTTCTGCTTCCATGACAATAAGAAACTAAAAGGAGCACAGACCGTGCCAGAGGGGGCGCTCACCAGCAGGTCAGTGCTTGGTTTACAATCCTTCATCCTGGGGGTAGATGTCCTTTAATGCTCTGATATAGGTGGATCTTCTCAGAGATCTCTCTTTATATCACTACATCATCATCATTATTATTATTATTTAGCATATAATACCATTGAAATTAAATAAAAATGTATATGACTAAAAAAAATAAGGGCTCATCTCCAAAAAATGCGGACATGATGACAGACCATATTGTATAAATAAATACGGATGGGTTTCTAATCTACTCCTTTCTCCGCCCAGTTGGCTGCAGGATGTCGTGCATGCGCCGTCCATTTATTTGCGGATCCTATGACTTCTATAGTTGCACGCGGTCCACATGAGACACAGTAAGAGTCCGATTGCCAACCACAAACAAAGGATAACGCGCGCCCATCCCCTCGGCCCACTACCTGCATCAGTGACCCCGCCCCCTCGGCTCACTACCTGCATCAGTGACCCCGCCCCCTCGGCCAACTACCTGCATCAGTGACCCCGCCCCCTCGGCCCACTACCTGCTTCAGTGACCCCGCCCCCTCGGCCCACTACCTGCTTCAGTGACCCCATCCAATCGCCCCATTACCGGCATCAGTGACCCCATCCAATCGCCCCATTACCGGCATCAGTGACCCCATCCAATCGCCCCACTACCTACATGAGGAGCAGTGTGATTACCGGGGGGCAGTCTGGGGGATGAGGAGCGGTGTGATTACTGGGGGGCAGTCTGGGGGATGAGGAGCGGTGTGATTACTGGGGGGCAGTCTGGAGGATGAGGAGCGGTGTGATTACTGGGGGGGCAGTCTGGGGGATGAGGAGCGGTGTGATTACTGGGGGGGGGGCAGTCTGGGGGATGAGGAGCGGTGTGATTACTGGGGGGGGGCAGTCTGGGGGATGAGGAGCGGTGTGATTACTGGGGGGGGCAGTCTGGGGGATGAGGAGCGGTGTGATTACTGGGGGGGGGCAGTCTGGGGGATGAGGAGCGGTGTGATTACTGGGGGGGGGGCAGTCTGGGGGATGAGGAGCGGTGTGATTACTGGGGGGGGCAGTCTGGGGGATGAGGAGCGGTGTGATTACTGGGGGGGGGGGGGCAGTCTGGGGGATGAGGAGCGGTGTGATTACCGGGGGGCAGTCTGGGGGATGAGGAGCGGTGTGATTACTGGGGGGACAGTCTGGGGGATGAGGAGCGGTGTGATTACTGGGGGGGGCAGTCTGGGGGATGAGGAGCGGTGTGATTACTGGGGGGCAGTCTGGAGGATGAAGAGCGGTGTGATTACTGGGGGGGGGCAGTCTGGGGGATGAGGAGCGGTGTGATTACTGGGGGGGGCAGTCTGGGGGATGAGGAGCGGTGTGATTACTGGGGGGGGCAGTCTGGGGGATGAGGAGCGGTGTGATTACTGGGGGGGGGGGGGCAGTCTGGGGGATGAGGAGCGGTGTGATTACCGGGGGCAGTCTGGGGGATGAGGAGCAGTGTGATTACTGGGGGGACAGTCTGGGGGATGAGGAGCGGTGTGATTACTGGGGGGGGCAGTCTGGGGGATGAGGAGCGGTGTGATTACTGGGGGGGGCAGTCTGGGGGATGAGGAGCGGTGTGATTACCGGGGGGGGCAGTCTGGGGGATGAGGAGCGGTGTGATTACCGGGGGGCAGTCTGGGGGATGAGGAGCGGTGTGATTACCGGGGGGCAGTCTGGGGGATGAGGAGCGGTGTGATTACTGGGGGGGGGGCAGTCTGGGGATGAGGAGCGGTGTGATTACTGGGGGGGGCAGTCTGGGGGATGAGGAGCGGTGTGATTACTGGGGGGGCAGTCTGGGGGATGAGGAGCGGTGTGATTACTGGGGGGGCAGTCTGGGGGATGAGGAGTGGTGTGATTACTGGGGGGCAGTCTGGGGGATGAGGAGTGGTGTGATTACCGGGGGGCAGTCTGGGGGATGAGGAGCGGTGTGATTACTGGGGGGGGCAGTCTGGAGGATGAGGAGCGGTGTGATTACTGGGGGGGGGGCAGTCTGGGGGATGAGGAGCGGTGTGATTACTGGGGGACAGTCTGGGGGATGAGGAGCGGTGTGATTACTGGGGGGGCAGTCTGGGGGATGAGGAGCGGTGTGATTACTGGGGGGCAGTCTGGAGGATGAGGAGCGGTGTGATTACTGGGGGGGGCAGTCTGGAGGATGAGGAGCGGTGTGATTACTGGGGGGCAGTCTGGAGGATGAGGAGCGGTGTGATTACTGGGGGGGGGGCAGTCTGGAGGATGAGGAGCGGTGTGATTACTGGGGGGGCAGTCTGGAGGATGAGGAGCGGTGTGATTACTGGGGGGCAGTCTGGAGGATGAAGAGCGGTGTGATTACTGGGGGGCAGTCTGGAGGATGAGGAGCGGTGTGATTACTGGGGGGCAGTCTGGAGGATGAGGAGCGGTGTGATTACTGGGGGGGCAGTCTGGAGGATGAGGAGCGGTGTGATTACTGGGGGGGCAGTCTGGAGGATGAGGAGCGGTGTGATTACTGGGGGGGCAGTCTGGGGGATGAGAAGCGGTGTGATTACTGGGGGGCAGTCTGGAGGATGAGGAGCGGTGTGATTACTGGGGGGGGCAGTCTGGGGGATGAGGAGCGGTGTGATTACTGGGGGGGCAGTCTGGGGGATGAGGAGAGGTGTGATTACTGGGGGGCAGTCTGGGGGAATTGGTGAGATTTTAGGACCCCGGGATTCCGGTACACCAGTAGTTAATGCTGTTAGCTGCCCGGGCGCCGCTTATCTTGAGGATGACACTGATCCGTCTCTGCTGCGCACATTATCAGCTCTGCCCTTACCACAGGGGGCGCAGACATAACATACTGCCGCATACAGTACCATGTGCTGACCCAGTGCTCCAGGCCCGGGACCTCTGGACTGTAATGAGTGACACTTACCTCCCAACCTCTGGGTTATTTTGCCCCATCTTGTTGCCTCTCTCCTCCTGGTTATCAAACAAATAATATCCTTACTTACCTTTCCGTCGTTCCCTGCAGTGCTACTTCCTCCTCTGCCCGGGGCTCCAAGGTGACGAGAAGGGGGTGGGGCCATTGGCAGTAGCTCTGCTCTTTGGAGGGCCCCACCCCTTCTCATCGTCATCTCAGAGCCCCAGGGAGAAGAGGAGGCAGGACTGTAGGGAAAGACGGGAAGGAAAGTAAGGATTTTATTCTTTAGTGAAAATCTGCCATTTGCTTTCTTGCATTGTGAACCAAACATACCTGGAGAATGCTGTATCTACACTGATGCAGAAACATATCTTGTTTAATCCATGAACTGAGTGGTTTTGCTCAAAAAATTCAGGACCTTGGAAAAGCTGGGTTACATGCATGGAGTTGCCTGGACTGTCCAGACAGAACCAATCAACCTGAGCTGGATGACTCATACACAGCAGCCGGGGGATGGTGCGGTGATTGATTACTTCTGTCTGTCAGGGATAACACAGTGCTGAGGTGTTATGCCGGGCAGGACCAGGCTGTGGCATAATTAGGGTGAGAGGAGAAGCGCCGGAGCAGCCACAGGAGCGACAGATCCTCATTATCATCATTTTATAATTGTTTATCAGCAAAACCACTCAGATCAGGGATTAAACAAGATATGTTTATGAATCAGCGTTGCTGCGGCTTTCTCAGGAACTGCCCCATCTCCTGGTCTCGGCTCCGCACCTCTAGCGTGGGACAGCACAGGACATTCTCCCTACGGCGCGGGACGAGGGACAATGCCCAACAAACCCGACTGTCCTGCCTAATCCGGGACGGTTGTGATGGCTCCTAACCATCCAGGATTTGGAAAGGAATGTCCTGTACAGATCTTTCCTCACCCCCGTGCTGCTTCTGCTTCTTCCTGGGGCTCCAAGATGACAAGGAGGGGCATGACCAACCAAGGGGAGGAGCTACTGTCAGCTGGCCCGCCCCCTCAGATCCACATCCAGCACCTGTATGTAGCTCTAGCATGGAATCAGGCATCTCCATGGTAACAGACTACAACCTCTGTCTCATCCTGCAGTCAGGTGTTCTGATTATTGGGATTTTCCCAAACTTTTATTTACTGACGGAGGTAGAATCAGACCCCTCCCTGACCCCCCCACACATCAGCAGTGACACATTGTGATTGTCAGCTCCTGGGGTCAGGGATGATGGGAAGGATGTGATTGTGAGCTGCTGGGGTCAGGGATGATGGGAAGGATTAGATTGTGAGCTGCTGGGGTCAGGGATGATGGGAAGGATTAGATTGTGAGCTGCTGGGGTCAGGGATGATGGGAAGGATTAGATTGTGAGCTGCTGGGGTCAGGGATGATGGGAAGGATTAGATTGTGAGCTGCTGGGGTCAGGGATGATGGGAAGGATTAGATTGTGAGCTGCTGGGGTCAGGGATGATGGGAAGGATTAGATTGTGAGCTGCTGGGGTCAGGGATGATGGGAAGGATTAGATTGTGAGCTGCTGGGGTCAGGGATGATGGGAAGGATTAGATTGTGAGCTGCTGGGGTCAGGGATGATGGGAAGGATTAGATTGTGAGCTGCTGGGGTCAGGGATGATGGGAAGGATTAGATTGTGAGCTGCTGGGGTCAGGGATGATGGGAAGGATTAGATTGTGAGCTGCTGGGGTCAGGGATGATGGGAAGGATTAGATTGTGAGCTGCTGGGGTCAGGGATGATGGGAAGGATTAGATTGTGAGCTGCTGGGGTCAGGGATGATGGGAAGGATTAGATTGTGAGCTGCTGGGGTCAGGGATGATGGGAAGGATTAGATTGTGAGCTGCTGGGGTCAGGGATGATGGGAAGGATTAGATTGTGAGCTGCTGGGGTCAGGGATGATGGGAGTGATACACAATGTACAGGACGGAGCAGGGTCCATCGGGGTCAGCAGGATCTGACTACACAGGAGAGGCTTGTAGTCTGTTACCATGGAGATACAAACACCTGTGCAGGAGCTGGAGGCACAAATCAGATCAGTTTTATTTTGAAGTATAAAGTATGTGCCCCCTGTATCCCCTCCCACGTGGCACCGGGTGGCAGGAAGGGTCCACACCGCGGGGTCTGTACAAGGTCTTTAATCTCCTGCTTGTTGTTGTGTTGCTCATGCCGCTAAAATCCCCAAAATAGACAAATAAGAGGAGGGGGTGGGGAACCCCCGGGGTGCGAGGGGGAACCCCCCGCTAGTTCCTGATGCCATTCCAGTCACTTCCAGAGGAGGGCGCTTTGGCAATGGCTCAGGATAAAAACCTGACAGTGCAAAGTGCAGGACCCCCACATCCCCCCGGAAAAGCCCCAGCCCTGGTATTTGGCCCCGTAGTGACCCCCGCAGCAGCCTGGGCAAGCAGTTTGGTCGGCGATCGCCTCCTTCCAGCGCACAGTCCGGACGCCGGAGGCAAAACAGTAAATGAAGGTAAATGGAATGAGTCCGGGGTCTCCCGACAGTCCGAGGAGGGGTCCCAGGGAATGGTCCTATCGCGCCACCTGGTTACCGGGCAGCGTACTATTGGCCAGGCGGATGACCGGCAGAGGGTGCGCCTCCGTGTTGAACACCCAGTTGTCCAATGGTAGAAGGTCATCACTGGAGAAGAGCAGGTACAGGTACCTGGGGAGGGAGAGGGTTAATAGCATTTGTCCTGCACTGCCCCTGCTGGGGTAACAGGGTATTACACACATCACTGACTGCTGGAGGTCTCACGCCAGACTGATCGCCCCCAGCCTTTCTATGCATCAGGCTCTGCAGAGGGTTGTTACAGTGTGTCAGTGACAGAACATGACAGTGTAACAGCCCCTCAGCTGTGAGGATATCACTCACTTGAGGGTCTCGGCCAGGAAGAAGCTCTGCTGGACGTCGTCGTAGGTGGGAGAGGAGGAGTAGACGTCCTTCAGGCCTGAGAAGCCGCCGCTCACCCTGCAGTACTTATCGATGGCCTGTAGGGGGAGACACAGGGAGTCAGCAGAGGGCGGAGCCTGGGGGGGTACAGGGGGAGGGGGAGCGGACGCACCTGAGCAGCCTCCCACCCCCAGTTGCGATATTTGGGGTCGTGGGTGAAGCGCCACATGTACCAGTAGGTCTCGATCACCTCGGGTCGCAGGATGTAGTACTTCTCGTTCTGCCGCACGGCCACCGCCTCCGCGCCACCGTCAAACTTAAAGGCCTCCGGACCCAACTTCAACACTGGAAAAGCAGAAAGCTGGAGAATTCGGCTCCCCCGCTCCCCTCCTGCCCCTCCCCCGCGCTGTGCCCCTCCCCCTCACCAGTGCGGTCGTAGGACTCGTGGCACGTGTGGGCGATCTCGGCTCCCAGCTGCAGGTAGTGTCCGGCTTT
>NW_027285187.1:0-103565 GCF_040894005.1 Engystomops pustulosus | reverse complement strand
ATTTCTTAGAAATCAAATTGTAGTAACTGATTTGTTTGGAAAAGAAAAAAAAACTAAGTGCTCAGCTATATCTCGTTCAGCCCCAGTGGCCTAATGGATAAGGCACTGGCCTCCTAAGCCAGGGATTGTGGGTTCGAGTCCCATCTGGGGTGTTTGAGGCTGTTGATTACCAAAGCACACACACATGCTCTATTTTACTTCCAGATTTAAAGTGCTCAACCGTTTTCTTCATTTCTTAATGGTCCCATATGCTTGTTCAAAAGATCTTGGGAATTCTGATAGCACATTAAACATACAATGACAACTTTAAGTCCCAAGAATCGCCATGCATTTCCACTGCTTTGAAAGGGTCAGTCATTTCCGTTATACAGTCAAATCAAAATACACTCATTTACTATTCATTTATGCCGCAACACAAACACATTCACAGTGAACAACAATCCAGATACAGAAAAGTTTTCAACTGAATGATTAGCAAGCATAGCTACTTTTGATTTAATAAAACACGATGATATTCTTCTGTTAATTGGTACACATTTAGAGTTCAAAATTCTTAGTAAACGTATAACACCATGAGAACATTTGGAATTTCAGTTTCAACAAAAAACCTGCTAGCAAAGTAGAGAGTATGACTTCATTTTATAAAAAAAATGGAAATGCATGACTTGAAGTATAATACTATAAGAGCCTCCTAACTTCAAACATTCCCATAGTTTAATGGTTTCGGAAACAGACGCAAAAAAGGCAAGCTTCCAGACACCAAGCAGAGCTCCAGTGGCGCAATCGGTCAGCGCGCGGTACTTATAAAGCAGTAACTGTTGAGCAATGCCGAGGTTGTGAGTTCGAGCCTCACTTGGAGCATTGTTTTCCTCTTTTCATCCATTTTTGTCAATTGCCAAAGAAAGTCTCTCATGGTTCACCATCGCATCAAAACATGATCATTGGGGAAACGTGCTTAGTTCTTTTGCTTTCATGTCTTCTGGCTTCTGCACCCATGTTTTTCAGATAGTTTGCAGTTTGCAAACAAGAACATTTCTTAGAAATCAAATTGTAGTAACTGATTTGTTTGGAAAAGAAAAAAAAACTAAGTGCTCAGCTATAACTCGTTCAGCCCCAGTGGCCTAATGGATAAGGCACTGGCCTCCTAAGCCAGGGATTGTGGGTTCGAGTCCCATCTGGGGTGTTTGAGGCTGTTGATTACCAAAGCACACACACATGCTTTATTTTACTTCCAGATTTAAAGTGCTCAACCATCTTCTTCATTTCTTAATGGTCCCATATGCTTGTTCAAAAGATCTTGGGAATTCTGATAGCACATTAAACATACAATGACAACTTTAAGTCCCAAGAATCGCCATGCATTTCCACTGCTTTGAAAGGGTCAGTCATTTCCGTTATACAGTCAAATCAAAATACACTCATTTACTATTCATTTATGCCGCAACACAAACACATTCACAGTGAACAACAATCCAGATACAGAAAAGTTTTCAACTGAATGATTAGCAAGCATAGCGACTTTTGATTTAATAAAACACGATGATATTCTTCTGTTAATTGGTACACATTTAGAGTTCAAAATTCTTAGTAAACGTATAACACCATGAGAACATTTGGAATTTCAGTTTCAACAAAAAACCTGCTAGCAAAGTAGAGAGTATGACTTCATTTTATAAAAAAATGGAAATGCATGACTTGAAGTATAATACTATAAGAGCCTCCTAACTTCAAACATTCCCATAGTTTACTGGTTTCGGAAACAGACGCAAAAAAGGCAAGCTTCCAGACACCAAGCAGAGCTCCAGTGGCGCAATCGGTCAGCGCGCGGTACTTATAAAGCAGTAACTGTTGAGCAATGCCGAGGTTGTGAGTTCGAGCCTCACCTGGAGCATTGTTTTCCACTTTTCATCCATTTTTGTCAATTGCCAAAGAAAGTCTCTCATGGTTCACCATCGCATCAAAACATGATCATTGGGGAAACGTGCCTAGTTCTTTTGCTTTCATGTCTTCTGGCTTCTGCACCCATGTTTTTCAGATAGTTTGCAGTTTGCAAACAAGAACATTTCTTAGAAATCAAATTGTAGTAACTGATTTGTTTGGAAAAGAAAAAAAAACTAAGTGCTCAGCTATATCTCGTTCAGCCCCAGTGGCCTAATGGATAAGGCACTGGCCTCCTAAGCCAGGGATTGTGGGTTCGAGTCCCATCTGGGGTGTTTGAGGCTGTTGATTACCAAAGCACACACACATGCTCTATTTTACTTCCAGATTTAAAGTGCTCAACCATCTTCTTCATTTCTTAATGGTCCCATATGCTTGTTCAAAAGATCTTGGGAATTCTGATAGCACATTAAACATACAATGACAACTTTAAGTCCCAAGAATCGCCATGCATTTCCACTGCTTTGAAAGGGTCAGTCATTTCCGTTATACAGTCAAATCAAAATACACTCATTTACTATTCATTTATGCCGCAACACAAACACATTCACAGTGAACAACAATCCAGATACAGAAAAGTTTTCAACTGAATGATTAGCAAGCATAGCGACTTTTGATTTAATAAAACACGATGATATTCTTCTGTTAATTGGTACACATTTAGAGTTCAAAATTCTTAGTAAACGTATAACACCATGAGAACATTTGGAATTTCAGTTTCAACAAAAAACCTGCTAGCAAAGTAGAGAGTATGACTTCATTTTATAAAAAAATGGAAATGCATGACTTGAAGTATAATACTATAAGAGCCTCCTAACTTCAAACATTCCCATAGTTTACTGGTTTCGGAAACAGACGCAAAAAAGGCAAGCTTCCAGACACCAAGCAGAGCTCCAGTGGCGCAATCGGTCAGCGCGCGGTACTTATAAAGCAGTAACTGTTGAGCAATGCCGAGGTTGTGAGTTCGAGCCTCACCTGGAGCATTGTTTTCCACTTTTCATCCATTTTTGTCAATTGCCAAAGAAAGTCTCTCATGGTTCACCATCGCATCAAAACATGATCATTGGGGAAACGTGCCTAGTTCTTTTGCTTTCATGTCTTCTGGCTTCTGCACCCATGTTTTTCAGATAGTTTGCAGTTTGCAAACAAGAACATTTCTTAGAAATCAAATTGTAGTAACTGATTTGTTTGGAAAAGAAAAAAAAACGAAGTGCTCAGTTATATCTCGTTCAGCCCCAGTGGCCTAATGGATAAGGCACTGGCCTCCTAAGCCAGGGATTGTGGGTTCGAGTCCCATCTGGGGTGTTTGAGGCTGTTGATTACCAAAGCACACACACATGCTCTATTTTACTTCCAGATTTAAAGTGCTCAACCGTTTTCTTCATTTCTTAATGGTCCCATATGCTTGTTCAAAAGATCTTGGGAATTCTGATAGCACATTAAACATACAATGACAACTTTAAGTCCCAAGAATCGCCATGCATTTCCACTGCTTTGAAAGGGTCAGTCATTTCCGTTATACAGTCAAATCAAAATACACTCATTTACTATTCATTTATGCCGCAACACAAACACATTCACAGTGAACAACAATCCAGATACAGAAAAGTTTTCAACTGAATGATTAGCAAGCATAGCTACTTTTGATTTAATAAAACACGATGATATTCTTCTGTTAATTGGTACACATTTAGAGTTCAAAATTCTTAGTAAACGTATAACACCATGAGAACATTTGGAATTTCAGTTTCAACAAAAAACCTGCTAGCAAAGTAGAGAGTATGACTTCATTTTATAAAAAAAATGGAAATGCATGACTTGAAGTATAATACTATAAGAGCCTCCTAACTTCAAACATTCCCATAGTTTAATGGTTTCGGAAACAGACGCAAAAAAGGCAAGCTTCCAGACACCAAGCAGAGCTCCAGTGGCGCAATCGGTCAGCGCGCGGTACTTATAAAGCAGTAACTGTTGAGCAATGCCGAGGTTGTGAGTTCGAGCCTCACTTGGAGCATTGTTTTCCTCTTTTCATCCATTTTTGTCAATTGCCAAAGAAAGTCTCTCATGGTTCACCATCGCATCAAAACATGATCATTGGGGAAACGTGCTTAGTTCTTTTGCTTTCATGTCTTCTGGCTTCTGCACCCATGTTTTTCAGATAGTTTGCAGTTTGCAAACAAGAACATTTCTTAGAAATCAAATTGTAGTAACTGATTTGTTTGGAAAAGAAAAAAAAACTAAGTGCTCAGCTATAACTCGTTCAGCCCCAGTGGCCTAATGGATAAGGCACTGGCCTCCTAAGCCAGGGATTGTGGGTTCGAGTCCCATCTGGGGTGTTTGAGGCTGTTGATTACCAAAGCACACACACATGCTTTATTTTACTTCCAGATTTAAAGTGCTCAACCATCTTCTTCATTTCTTAATGGTCCCATATGCTTGTTCAAAAGATCTTGGGAATTCTGATAGCACATTAAACATACAATGACAACTTTAAGTCCCAAGAATCGCCATGCATTTCCACTGCTTTGAAAGGGTCAGTCATTTCCGTTATACAGTCAAATCAAAATACACTCATTTACTATTCATTTATGCCGCAACACAAACACATTCACAGTGAACAACAATCCAGATACAGAAAAGTTTTCAACTGAATGATTAGCAAGCATAGCGACTTTTGATTTAATAAAACACGATGATATTCTTCTGTTAATTGGTACACATTTAGAGTTCAAAATTCTTAGTAAACGTATAACACCATGAGAACATTTGGAATTTCAGTTTCAACAAAAAACCTGCTAGCAAAGTAGAGAGTATGACTTCATTTTATAAAAAAATGGAAATGCATGACTTGAAGTATAATACTATAAGAGCCTCCTAACTTCAAACATTCCCATAGTTTACTGGTTTCGGAAACAGACGCAAAAAAGGCAAGCTTCCAGACACCAAGCAGAGCTCCAGTGGCGCAATCGGTCAGCGCGCGGTACTTATAAAGCAGTAACTGTTGAGCAATGCCGAGGTTGTGAGTTCGAGCCTCACCTGGAGCATTGTTTTCCACTTTTCATCCATTTTTGTCAATTGCCAAAGAAAGTCTCTCATGGTTCACCATCGCATCAAAACATGATCATTGGGGAAACGTGCCTAGTTCTTTTGCTTTCATGTCTTCTGGCTTCTGCACCCATGTTTTTCAGATAGTTTGCAGTTTGCAAACAAGAACATTTCTTAGAAATCAAATTGTAGTAACTGATTTGTTTGGAAAAGAAAAAAAAACGAAGTGCTCAGTTATATCTCGTTCAGCCCCAGTGGCCTAATGGATAAGGCACTGGCCTCCTAAGCCAGGGATTGTGGGTTCGAGTCCCATCTGGGGTGTTTGAGGCTGTTGATTACCAAAGCACACACACATGCTCTATTTTACTTCCAGATTTAAAGTGCTCAACCGTTTTCTTCATTTCTTAATGGTCCCATATGCTTGTTCAAAAGATCTTGGGAATTCTGATAGCACATTAAACATACAATGACAACTTTAAGTCCCAAGAATCGCCATGCATTTCCACTGCTTTGAAAGGGTCAGTCATTTCCGTTATACAGTCAAATCAAAATACACTCATTTACTATTCATTTATGCCGCAACACAAACACATTCACAGTGAACAACAATCCAGATACAGAAAAGTTTTCAACTGAATGATTAGCAAGCATAGCTACTTTTGATTTAATAAAACACGATGATATTCTTCTGTTAATTGGTACACATTTAGAGTTCAAAATTCTTAGTAAACGTATAACACCATGAGAACATTTGGAATTTCAGTTTCAACAAAAAACCTGCTAGCAAAGTAGAGAGTATGACTTCATTTTATAAAAAAAATGGAAATGCATGACTTGAAGTATAATACTATAAGAGCCTCCTAACTTCAAACATTCCCATAGTTTAATGGTTTCGGAAACAGACGCAAAAAAGGCAAGCTTCCAGACACCAAGCAGAGCTCCAGTGGCGCAATCGGTCAGCGCGCGGTACTTATAAAGCAGTAACTGTTGAGCAATGCCGAGGTTGTGAGTTCGAGCCTCACTTGGAGCATTGTTTTCCTCTTTTCATCCATTTTTGTCAATTGCCAAAGAAAGTCTCTCATGGTTCACCATCGCATCAAAACATGATCATTGGGGAAACGTGCTTAGTTCTTTTGCTTTCATGTCTTCTGGCTTCTGCACCCATGTTTTTCAGATAGTTTGCAGTTTGCAAACAAGAACATTTCTTAGAAATCAAATTGTAGTAACTGATTTGTTTGGAAAAGAAAAAAAAACTAAGTGCTCAGCTATAACTCGTTCAGCCCCAGTGGCCTAATGGATAAGGCACTGGCCTCCTAAGCCAGGGATTGTGGGTTCGAGTCCCATCTGGGGTGTTTGAGGCTGTTGATTACCAAAGCACACACACATGCTTTATTTTACTTCCAGATTTAAAGTGCTCAACCATCTTCTTCATTTCTTAATGGTCCCATATGCTTGTTCAAAAGATCTTGGGAATTCTGATAGCACATTAAACATACAATGACAACTTTAAGTCCCAAGAATCGCCATGCATTTCCACTGCTTTGAAAGGGTCAGTCATTTCCGTTATACAGTCAAATCAAAATACACTCATTTACTATTCATTTATGCCGCAACACAAACACATTCACAGTGAACAACAATCCAGATACAGAAAAGTTTTCAACTGAATGATTAGCAAGCATAGCGACTTTTGATTTAATAAAACACGATGATATTCTTCTGTTAATTGGTACACATTTAGAGTTCAAAATTCTTAGTAAACGTATAACACCATGAGAACATTTGGAATTTCAGTTTCAACAAAAAACCTGCTAGCAAAGTAGAGAGTATGACTTCATTTTATAAAAAAATGGAAATGCATGACTTGAAGTATAATACTATAAGAGCCTCCTAACTTCAAACATTCCCATAGTTTACTGGTTTCGGAAACAGACGCAAAAAAGGCAAGCTTCCAGACACCAAGCAGAGCTCCAGTGGCGCAATCGGTCAGCGCGCGGTACTTATAAAGCAGTAACTGTTGAGCAATGCCGAGGTTGTGAGTTCGAGCCTCACCTGGAGCATTGTTTTCCACTTTTCATCCATTTTTGTCAATTGCCAAAGAAAGTCTCTCATGGTTCACCATCGCATCAAAACATGATCATTGGGGAAACGTGCCTAGTTCTTTTGCTTTCATGTCTTCTGGCTTCTGCACCCATGTTTTTCAGATAGTTTGCAGTTTGCAAACAAGAACATTTCTTAGAAATCAAATTGTAGTAACTGATTTGTTTGGAAAAGAAAAAAAAACTAAGTGCTCAGCTATATCTCGTTCAGCCCCAGTGACCTAATGGATAAGGCACTGGCCTCCTAAGCCAGGGATTGTGGGTTCGAGTCCCATCTGGGGTGTTTGAGGCTGTTGATTACCAAAGCACACACACATGCTCTATTTTACTTCCAGATTTAAAGTGCTCAACCATCTTCTTCATTTCTTAATGGTCCCATATGCTTGTTCAAAAGATCTTGGGAATTCTGATAGCACATTAAACATACAATGACAACTTTAAGTCCCAAGAATCGCCATGCATTTCCACTGCTTTGAAAGGGTCAGTAATTTCCGTTATACAGTCAAATCAAAATACACTCATTTACTATTCATTTATGCCGCAACACAAACACATTCACAGTGAACAACAATCCAGATACAGAAAAGTTTTCAACTGAATGATTAGCAAGCATAGCGACTTTTGATTTAATAAAACACGATGATATTCTTCTGTTAATTGGTACACATTTAGAGTTCAAAATTCTTAGTAAACGTATAACACCATGAGAACATTTGGAATTTCAGTTTCAACAAAAAACCTGCTAGCAAAGTAGAGAGTATGACTTCATTTTATAAAAAAAATGGAAATGCATGACTTGAAGTATAATACTATAAGAGCCTCCTAACTTCAAACATTCCCATAGTTTACTGGTTTCGGAAACAGATGCAAAAAAGGCAAGCTTCCAGACACCAAGCAGAGCTCCAGTGGCGCAATCGGTCAGCGCGCGGTACTTATAAAGCAGTAACTGTTGAGCAATGCCGAGGTTGTGAGTTCGAGCCTCACCTGGAGCATTGTTTTCCACTTTTCATCCATTTTTGTCAATTGCCAAAGAAAGTCTCTCATGGTTCACCATCGCATCAAAACATGATCATTGGGGAAACGTGCCTAGTTCTTTTGCTTTCATGTCTTCTGGCTTCTGCACCCATGTTTTTCAGATAGTTTGCAGTTTGCAAACAAGAACATTTCTTAGAAATCAAATTGTAGTAACTGATTTGTTTGGAAAAGAAAAAAAAACTAAGTGCTCAGCTATATCTCGTTCAGCCCCAGTGGCCTAATGGATAAGGCACTGGCCTCCTAAGCCAGGGATTGTGGGTTCGAGTCCCATCTGGGGTGTTTGAGGCTGTTGATTACCAAAGCACACACACATGCTCTATTTTACTTCCAGATTTAAAGTGCTCAACCATCTTCTTCATTTCTTAATGGTCCCATATGCTTGTTCAAAAGATCTTGGGAATTCTGATAGCACATTAAACATACAATGACAACTTTAAGTCCCAAGAATCGCCATGCATTTCCACTGCTTTGAAAGGGTCAGTCATTTCCGTTATACAGTCAAATCAAAATACACTCATTTACTATTCATTTATGCCGCAACACAAACACATTCACAGTGAACAACAATCCAGATACAGAAAAGTTTTCAACTGAATGATTAGCAAGCATAGCGACTTTTGATTTAATAAAACACGATGATATTCTTCTGTTAATTGGTACACATTTAGAGTTCAAAATTCTTAGTAAACGTATAACACCATGAGAACATTTGGAATTTCAGTTTCAACAAAAAACCTGCTAGCAAAGTAGAGAGTATGACTTCATTTTATAAAAAAATGGAAATGCATGACTTGAAGTATAATACTATAAGAGCCTCCTAACTTCAAACATTCCCATAGTTTACTGGTTTCGGAAACAGACGCAAAAAAGGCAAGCTTCCAGACACCAAGCAGAGCTCCAGTGGCGCAATCGGTCAGCGCGCGGTACTTATAAAGCAGTAACTGTTGAGCAATGCCGAGGTTGTGAGTTCGAGCCTCACCTGGAGCATTGTTTTCCACTTTTCATCCATTTTTGTCAATTGCCAAAGAAAGTCTCTCATGGTTCACCATCGCATCAAAACATGATCATTGGGGAAACGTGCCTAGTTCTTTTGCTTTCATGTCTTCTGGCTTCTGCACCCATGTTTTTCAGATAGTTTGCAGTTTGCAAACAAGAACATTTCTTAGAAATCAAATTGTAGTAACTGATTTGTTTGGAAAAGAAAAAAAAACGAAGTGCTCAGTTATATCTCGTTCAGCCCCAGTGGCCTAATGGATAAGGCACTGGCCTCCTAAGCCAGGGATTGTGGGTTCGAGTCCCATCTGGGGTGTTTGAGGCTGTTGATTACCAAAGCACACACACATGCTCTATTTTACTTCCAGATTTAAAGTGCTCAACCGTTTTCTTCATTTCTTAATGGTCCCATATGCTTGTTCAAAAGATCTTGGGAATTCTGATAGCACATTAAACATACAATGACAACTTTAAGTCCCAAGAATCGCCATGCATTTCCACTGCTTTGAAAGGGTCAGTCATTTCCGTTATACAGTCAAATCAAAATACACTCATTTACTATTCATTTATGCCGCAACACAAACACATTCACAGTGAACAACAATCCAGATACAGAAAAGTTTTCAACTGAATGATTAGCAAGCATAGCTACTTTTGATTTAATAAAACACGATGATATTCTTCTGTTAATTGGTACACATTTAGAGTTCAAAATTCTTAGTAAACGTATAACACCATGAGAACATTTGGAATTTCAGTTTCAACAAAAAACCTGCTAGCAAAGTAGAGAGTATGACTTCATTTTATAAAAAAAATGGAAATGCATGACTTGAAGTATAATACTATAAGAGCCTCCTAACTTCAAACATTCCCATAGTTTAATGGTTTCGGAAACAGACGCAAAAAAGGCAAGCTTCCAGACACCAAGCAGAGCTCCAGTGGCGCAATCGGTCAGCGCGCGGTACTTATAAAGCAGTAACTGTTGAGCAATGCCGAGGTTGTGAGTTCGAGCCTCACTTGGAGCATTGTTTTCCTCTTTTCATCCATTTTTGTCAATTGCCAAAGAAAGTCTCTCATGGTTCACCATCGCATCAAAACATGATCATTGGGGAAACGTGCTTAGTTCTTTTGCTTTCATGTCTTCTGGCTTCTGCACCCATGTTTTTCAGATAGTTTGCAGTTTGCAAACAAGAACATTTCTTAGAAATCAAATTGTAGTAACTGATTTGTTTGGAAAAGAAAAAAAAACTAAGTGCTCAGCTATAACTCGTTCAGCCCCAGTGGCCTAATGGATAAGGCACTGGCCTCCTAAGCCAGGGATTGTGGGTTCGAGTCCCATCTGGGGTGTTTGAGGCTGTTGATTACCAAAGCACACACACATGCTTTATTTTACTTCCAGATTTAAAGTGCTCAACCATCTTCTTCATTTCTTAATGGTCCCATATGCTTGTTCAAAAGATCTTGGGAATTCTGATAGCACATTAAACATACAATGACAACTTTAAGTCCCAAGAATCGCCATGCATTTCCACTGCTTTGAAAGGGTCAGTCATTTCCGTTATACAGTCAAATCAAAATACACTCATTTACTATTCATTTATGCCGCAACACAAACACATTCACAGTGAACAACAATCCAGATACAGAAAAGTTTTCAACTGAATGATTAGCAAGCATAGCGACTTTTGATTTAATAAAACACGATGATATTCTTCTGTTAATTGGTACACATTTAGAGTTCAAAATTCTTAGTAAACGTATAACACCATGAGAACATTTGGAATTTCAGTTTCAACAAAAAACCTGCTAGCAAAGTAGAGAGTATGACTTCATTTTATAAAAAAATGGAAATGCATGACTTGAAGTATAATACTATAAGAGCCTCCTAACTTCAAACATTCCCATAGTTTACTGGTTTCGGAAACAGACGCAAAAAAGGCAAGCTTCCAGACACCAAGCAGAGCTCCAGTGGCGCAATCGGTCAGCGCGCGGTACTTATAAAGCAGTAACTGTTGAGCAATGCCGAGGTTGTGAGTTCGAGCCTCACCTGGAGCATTGTTTTCCACTTTTCATCCATTTTTGTCAATTGCCAAAGAAAGTCTCTCATGGTTCACCATCGCATCAAAACATGATCATTGGGGAAACGTGCCTAGTTCTTTTGCTTTCATGTCTTCTGGCTTCTGCACCCATGTTTTTCAGATAGTTTGCAGTTTGCAAACAAGAACATTTCTTAGAAATCAAATTGTAGTAACTGATTTGTTTGGAAAAGAAAAAAAAACTAAGTGCTCAGCTATATCTCGTTCAGCCCCAGTGGCCTAATGGATAAGGCACTGGCCTCCTAAGCCAGGGATTGTGGGTTCGAGTCCCATCTGGGGTGTTTGAGGCTGTTGATTACCAAAGCACACACACATGCTCTATTTTACTTCCAGATTTAAAGTGCTCAACCATCTTCTTCATTTCTTAATGGTCCCATATGCTTGTTCAAAAGATCTTGGGAATTCTGATAGCACATTAAACATACAATGACAACTTTAAGTCCCAAGAATCGCCATGCATTTCCACTGCTTTGAAAGGGTCAGTCATTTCCGTTATACAGTCAAATCAAAATACACTCATTTACTATTCATTTATGCCGCAACACAAACACATTCACAGTGAACAACAATCCAGATACAGAAAAGTTTTCAACTGAATGATTAGCAAGCATAGCGACTTTTGATTTAATAAAACACGATGATATTCTTCTGTTAATTGGTACACATTTAGAGTTCAAAATTCTTAGTAAACGTATAACACCATGAGAACATTTGGAATTTCAGTTTCAACAAAAAACCTGCTAGCAAAGTAGAGAGTATGACTTCATTTTATAAAAAAATGGAAATGCATGACTTGAAGTATAATACTATAAGAGCCTCCTAACTTCAAACATTCCCATAGTTTACTGGTTTCGGAAACAGACGCAAAAAAGGCAAGCTTCCAGACACCAAGCAGAGCTCCAGTGGCGCAATCGGTCAGCGCGCGGTACTTATAAAGCAGTAACTGTTGAGCAATGCCGAGGTTGTGAGTTCGAGCCTCACCTGGAGCATTGTTTTCCACTTTTCATCCATTTTTGTCAATTGCCAAAGAAAGTCTCTCATGGTTCACCATCGCATCAAAACATGATCATTGGGGAAACGTGCCTAGTTCTTTTGCTTTCATGTCTTCTGGCTTCTGCACCCATGTTTTTCAGATAGTTTGCAGTTTGCAAACAAGAACATTTCTTAGAAATCAAATTGTAGTAACTGATTTGTTTGGAAAAGAAAAAAAAACGAAGTGCTCAGTTATATCTCGTTCAGCCCCAGTGGCCTAATGGATAAGGCACTGGCCTCCTAAGCCAGGGATTGTGGGTTCGAGTCCCATCTGGGGTGTTTGAGGCTGTTGATTACCAAAGCACACACACATGCTCTAT
The DNA here is from genome assembly GCF_040894005.1 of Engystomops pustulosus. NCBI lineage: Eukaryota > Metazoa > Chordata > Amphibia > Anura > Leptodactylidae > Engystomops > Engystomops pustulosus. The sequence continues at coordinate 91,007 of NW_027285187.1, read as the reverse complement.
TTTACTTCCAGATTTAAAGTGCTCAACCGTTTTCTTCATTTCTTAATGGTCCCATATGCTTGTTCAAAAGATCTTGGGAATTCTGATAGCACATTAAACATACAATGACAACTTTAAGTCCCAAGAATCGCCATGCATTTCCACTGCTTTGAAAGGGTCAGTCATTTCCGTTATACAGTCAAATCAAAATACACTCATTTACTATTCATTTATGCCGCAACACAAACACATTCACAGTGAACAACAATCCAGATACAGAAAAGTTTTCAACTGAATGATTAGCAAGCATAGCTACTTTTGATTTAATAAAACACGATGATATTCTTCTGTTAATTGGTACACATTTAGAGTTCAAAATTCTTAGTAAACGTATAACACCATGAGAACATTTGGAATTTCAGTTTCAACAAAAAACCTGCTAGCAAAGTAGAGAGTATGACTTCATTTTATAAAAAAAATGGAAATGCATGACTTGAAGTATAATACTATAAGAGCCTCCTAACTTCAAACATTCCCATAGTTTAATGGTTTCGGAAACAGACGCAAAAAAGGCAAGCTTCCAGACACCAAGCAGAGCTCCAGTGGCGCAATCGGTCAGCGCGCGGTACTTATAAAGCAGTAACTGTTGAGCAATGCCGAGGTTGTGAGTTCGAGCCTCACTTGGAGCATTGTTTTCCTCTTTTCATCCATTTTTGTCAATTGCCAAAGAAAGTCTCTCATGGTTCACCATCGCATCAAAACATGATCATTGGGGAAACGTGCTTAGTTCTTTTGCTTTCATGTCTTCTGGCTTCTGCACCCATGTTTTTCAGATAGTTTGCAGTTTGCAAACAAGAACATTTCTTAGAAATCAAATTGTAGTAACTGATTTGTTTGGAAAAGAAAAAAAAACTAAGTGCTCAGCTATAACTCGTTCAGCCCCAGTGGCCTAATGGATAAGGCACTGGCCTCCTAAGCCAGGGATTGTGGGTTCGAGTCCCATCTGGGGTGTTTGAGGCTGTTGATTACCAAAGCACACACACATGCTTTATTTTACTTCCAGATTTAAAGTGCTCAACCATCTTCTTCATTTCTTAATGGTCCCATATGCTTGTTCAAAAGATCTTGGGAATTCTGATAGCACATTAAACATACAATGACAACTTTAAGTCCCAAGAATCGCCATGCATTTCCACTGCTTTGAAAGGGTCAGTCATTTCCGTTATACAGTCAAATCAAAATACACTCATTTACTATTCATTTATGCCGCAACACAAACACATTCACAGTGAACAACAATCCAGATACAGAAAAGTTTTCAACTGAATGATTAGCAAGCATAGCGACTTTTGATTTAATAAAACACGATGATATTCTTCTGTTAATTGGTACACATTTAGAGTTCAAAATTCTTAGTAAACGTATAACACCATGAGAACATTTGGAATTTCAGTTTCAACAAAAAACCTGCTAGCAAAGTAGAGAGTATGACTTCATTTTATAAAAAAATGGAAATGCATGACTTGAAGTATAATACTATAAGAGCCTCCTAACTTCAAACATTCCCATAGTTTACTGGTTTCGGAAACAGACGCAAAAAAGGCAAGCTTCCAGACACCAAGCAGAGCTCCAGTGGCGCAATCGGTCAGCGCGCGGTACTTATAAAGCAGTAACTGTTGAGCAATGCCGAGGTTGTGAGTTCGAGCCTCACCTGGAGCATTGTTTTCCACTTTTCATCCATTTTTGTCAATTGCCAAAGAAAGTCTCTCATGGTTCACCATCGCATCAAAACATGATCATTGGGGAAACGTGCCTAGTTCTTTTGCTTTCATGTCTTCTGGCTTCTGCACCCATGTTTTTCAGATAGTTTGCAGTTTGCAAACAAGAACATTTCTTAGAAATCAAATTGTAGTAACTGATTTGTTTGGAAAAGAAAAAAAAACTAAGTGCTCAGCTATATCTCGTTCAGCCCCAGTGACCTAATGGATAAGGCACTGGCCTCCTAAGCCAGGGATTGTGGGTTCGAGTCCCATCTGGGGTGTTTGAGGCTGTTGATTACCAAAGCACACACACATGCTCTATTTTACTTCCAGATTTAAAGTGCTCAACCATCTTCTTCATTTCTTAATGGTCCCATATGCTTGTTCAAAAGATCTTGGGAATTCTGATAGCACATTAAACATACAATGACAACTTTAAGTCCCAAGAATCGCCATGCATTTCCACTGCTTTGAAAGGGTCAGTAATTTCCGTTATACAGTCAAATCAAAATACACTCATTTACTATTCATTTATGCCGCAACACAAACACATTCACAGTGAACAACAATCCAGATACAGAAAAGTTTTCAACTGAATGATTAGCAAGCATAGCGACTTTTGATTTAATAAAACACGATGATATTCTTCTGTTAATTGGTACACATTTAGAGTTCAAAATTCTTAGTAAACGTATAACACCATGAGAACATTTGGAATTTCAGTTTCAACAAAAAACCTGCTAGCAAAGTAGAGAGTATGACTTCATTTTATAAAAAAAATGGAAATGCATGACTTGAAGTATAATACTATAAGAGCCTCCTAACTTCAAACATTCCCATAGTTTACTGGTTTCGGAAACAGATGCAAAAAAGGCAAGCTTCCAGACACCAAGCAGAGCTCCAGTGGCGCAATCGGTCAGCGCGCGGTACTTATAAAGCAGTAACTGTTGAGCAATGCCGAGGTTGTGAGTTCGAGCCTCACCTGGAGCATTGTTTTCCACTTTTCATCCATTTTTGTCAATTGCCAAAGAAAGTCTCTCATGGTTCACCATCGCATCAAAACATGATCATTGGGGAAACGTGCCTAGTTCTTTTGCTTTCATGTCTTCTGGCTTCTGCACCCATGTTTTTCAGATAGTTTGCAGTTTGCAAACAAGAACATTTCTTAGAAATCAAATTGTAGTAACTGATTTGTTTGGAAAAGAAAAAAAAACTAAGTGCTCAGCTATATCTCGTTCAGCCCCAGTGGCCTAATGGATAAGGCACTGGCCTCCTAAGCCAGGGATTGTGGGTTCGAGTCCCATCTGGGGTGTTTGAGGCTGTTGATTACCAAAGCACACACACATGCTCTATTTTACTTCCAGATTTAAAGTGCTCAACCATCTTCTTCATTTCTTAATGGTCCCATATGCTTGTTCAAAAGATCTTGGGAATTCTGATAGCACATTAAACATACAATGACAACTTTAAGTCCCAAGAATCGCCATGCATTTCCACTGCTTTGAAAGGGTCAGTCATTTCCGTTATACAGTCAAATCAAAATACACTCATTTACTATTCATTTATGCCGCAACACAAACACATTCACAGTGAACAACAATCCAGATACAGAAAAGTTTTCAACTGAATGATTAGCAAGCATAGCGACTTTTGATTTAATAAAACACGATGATATTCTTCTGTTAATTGGTACACATTTAGAGTTCAAAATTCTTAGTAAACGTATAACACCATGAGAACATTTGGAATTTCAGTTTCAACAAAAAACCTGCTAGCAAAGTAGAGAGTATGACTTCATTTTATAAAAAAATGGAAATGCATGACTTGAAGTATAATACTATAAGAGCCTCCTAACTTCAAACATTCCCATAGTTTACTGGTTTCGGAAACAGACGCAAAAAAGGCAAGCTTCCAGACACCAAGCAGAGCTCCAGTGGCGCAATCGGTCAGCGCGCGGTACTTATAAAGCAGTAACTGTTGAGCAATGCCGAGGTTGTGAGTTCGAGCCTCACCTGGAGCATTGTTTTCCACTTTTCATCCATTTTTGTCAATTGCCAAAGAAAGTCTCTCATGGTTCACCATCGCATCAAAACATGATCATTGGGGAAACGTGCCTAGTTCTTTTGCTTTCATGTCTTCTGGCTTCTGCACCCATGTTTTTCAGATAGTTTGCAGTTTGCAAACAAGAACATTTCTTAGAAATCAAATTGTAGTAACTGATTTGTTTGGAAAAGAAAAAAAAACGAAGTGCTCAGTTATATCTCGTTCAGCCCCAGTGGCCTAATGGATAAGGCACTGGCCTCCTAAGCCAGGGATTGTGGGTTCGAGTCCCATCTGGGGTGTTTGAGGCTGTTGATTACCAAAGCACACACACATGCTCTATTTTACTTCCAGATTTAAAGTGCTCAACCGTTTTCTTCATTTCTTAATGGTCCCATATGCTTGTTCAAAAGATCTTGGGAATTCTGATAGCACATTAAACATACAATGACAACTTTAAGTCCCAAGAATCGCCATGCATTTCCACTGCTTTGAAAGGGTCAGTCATTTCCGTTATACAGTCAAATCAAAATACACTCATTTACTATTCATTTATGCCGCAACACAAACACATTCACAGTGAACAACAATCCAGATACAGAAAAGTTTTCAACTGAATGATTAGCAAGCATAGCTACTTTTGATTTAATAAAACACGATGATATTCTTCTGTTAATTGGTACACATTTAGAGTTCAAAATTCTTAGTAAACGTATAACACCATGAGAACATTTGGAATTTCAGTTTCAACAAAAAACCTGCTAGCAAAGTAGAGAGTATGACTTCATTTTATAAAAAAAATGGAAATGCATGACTTGAAGTATAATACTATAAGAGCCTCCTAACTTCAAACATTCCCATAGTTTAATGGTTTCGGAAACAGACGCAAAAAAGGCAAGCTTCCAGACACCAAGCAGAGCTCCAGTGGCGCAATCGGTCAGCGCGCGGTACTTATAAAGCAGTAACTGTTGAGCAATGCCGAGGTTGTGAGTTCGAGCCTCACTTGGAGCATTGTTTTCCTCTTTTCATCCATTTTTGTCAATTGCCAAAGAAAGTCTCTCATGGTTCACCATCGCATCAAAACATGATCATTGGGGAAACGTGCTTAGTTCTTTTGCTTTCATGTCTTCTGGCTTCTGCACCCATGTTTTTCAGATAGTTTGCAGTTTGCAAACAAGAACATTTCTTAGAAATCAAATTGTAGTAACTGATTTGTTTGGAAAAGAAAAAAAAACTAAGTGCTCAGCTATAACTCGTTCAGCCCCAGTGGCCTAATGGATAAGGCACTGGCCTCCTAAGCCAGGGATTGTGGGTTCGAGTCCCATCTGGGGTGTTTGAGGCTGTTGATTACCAAAGCACACACACATGCTTTATTTTACTTCCAGATTTAAAGTGCTCAACCATCTTCTTCATTTCTTAATGGTCCCATATGCTTGTTCAAAAGATCTTGGGAATTCTGATAGCACATTAAACATACAATGACAACTTTAAGTCCCAAGAATCGCCATGCATTTCCACTGCTTTGAAAGGGTCAGTCATTTCCGTTATACAGTCAAATCAAAATACACTCATTTACTATTCATTTATGCCGCAACACAAACACATTCACAGTGAACAACAATCCAGATACAGAAAAGTTTTCAACTGAATGATTAGCAAGCATAGCGACTTTTGATTTAATAAAACACGATGATATTCTTCTGTTAATTGGTACACATTTAGAGTTCAAAATTCTTAGTAAACGTATAACACCATGAGAACATTTGGAATTTCAGTTTCAACAAAAAACCTGCTAGCAAAGTAGAGAGTATGACTTCATTTTATAAAAAAATGGAAATGCATGACTTGAAGTATAATACTATAAGAGCCTCCTAACTTCAAACATTCCCATAGTTTACTGGTTTCGGAAACAGACGCAAAAAAGGCAAGCTTCCAGACACCAAGCAGAGCTCCAGTGGCGCAATCGGTCAGCGCGCGGTACTTATAAAGCAGTAACTGTTGAGCAATGCCGAGGTTGTGAGTTCGAGCCTCACCTGGAGCATTGTTTTCCACTTTTCATCCATTTTTGTCAATTGCCAAAGAAAGTCTCTCATGGTTCACCATCGCATCAAAACATGATCATTGGGGAAACGTGCCTAGTTCTTTTGCTTTCATGTCTTCTGGCTTCTGCACCCATGTTTTTCAGATAGTTTGCAGTTTGCAAACAAGAACATTTCTTAGAAATCAAATTGTAGTAACTGATTTGTTTGGAAAAGAAAAAAAAACTAAGTGCTCAGCTATATCTCGTTCAGCCCCAGTGACCTAATGGATAAGGCACTGGCCTCCTAAGCCAGGGATTGTGGGTTCGAGTCCCATCTGGGGTGTTTGAGGCTGTTGATTACCAAAGCACACACACATGCTCTATTTTACTTCCAGATTTAAAGTGCTCAACCATCTTCTTCATTTCTTAATGGTCCCATATGCTTGTTCAAAAGATCTTGGGAATTCTGATAGCACATTAAACATACAATGACAACTTTAAGTCCCAAGAATCGCCATGCATTTCCACTGCTTTGAAAGGGTCAGTCATTTCCGTTATACAGTCAAATCAAAATACACTCATTTACTATTCATTTATGCCGCAACACAAACACATTCACAGTGAACAACAATCCAGATACAGAAAAGTTTTCAACTGAATGATTAGCAAGCATAGCGACTTTTGATTTAAGAAAACACGATGATATTCTTCTGTTAATTGGTACACATTTAGAGTTCAAAATTCTTAGTAAACGTATAACACCATGAGAACATTTGGAATTTCAGTTTCAACAAAAAACCTGCTAGCAAAGTAGAGAGTATGACTTCATTTTATAAAAAAATGGAAATGCATGACTTGAAGTATAATACTATAAGAGCCTCCTAACTTCAAACATTCCCATAGTTTACTGGTTTCGGAAACAGACGCAAAAAAGGCAAGCTTCCAGACACCAAGCAGAGCTCCAGTGGCGCAATCGGTCAGCGCGCGGTACTTATAAAGCAGTAACTGTTGAGCAATGCCGAGGTTGTGAGTTCGAGCCTCACCTGGAGCATTGTTTTCCACTTTTCATCCATTTTTGTCAATTGCCAAAGAAAGTCTCTCATGGTTCACCATCGCATCAAAACATGATCATTGGGGAAACGTGCCTAGTTCTTTTGCTTTCATGTCTTCTGGCTTCTGCACCCATGTTTTTCAGATAGTTTGCAGTTTGCAAACAAGAACATTTCTTAGAAATCAAATTGTAGTAACTGATTTGTTTGGAAAAGAAAAAAAAACTAAGTGCTCAGCTATATCTCGTTCAGCCCCAGTGACCTAATGGATAAGGCACTGGCCTCCTAAGCCAGGGATTGTGGGTTCGAGTCCCATCTGGGGTGTTTGAGGCTGTTGATTACCAAAGCACACACACATGCTCTATTTTACTTCCAGATTTAAAGTGCTCAACCATCTTCTTCATTTCTTAATGGTCCCATATGCTTGTTCAAAAGATCTTGGGAATTCTGATAGCACATTAAACATACAATGACAACTTTAAGTCCCAAGAATCGCCATGCATTTCCACTGCTTTGAAAGGGTCAGTCATTTCCGTTATACAGTCAAATCAAAATACACTCATTTACTATTCATTTATGCCGCAACACAAACACATTCACAGTGAACAACAATCCAGATACAGAAAAGTTTTCAACTGAATGATTAGCAAGCATAGCGACTTTTGATTTAAGAAAACACGATGATATTCTTCTGTTAATTGGTACACATTTAGAGTTCAAAATTCTTAGTAAACGTATAACACCATGAGAACATTTGGAATTTCAGTTTCAACAAAAAACCTGCTAGCAAAGTAGAGAGTATGACTTCATTTTATAAAAAAATGGAAATGCATGACTTGAAGTATAATACTATAAGAGCCTCCTAACTTCAAACATTCCCATAGTTTACTGGTTTCGGAAACAGACGCAAAAAAGGCAAGCTTCCAGACACCAAGCAGAGCTCCAGTGGCGCAATCGGTCAGCGCGCGGTACTTATAAAGCAGTAACTGTTGAGCAATGCCGAGGTTGTGAGTTCGAGCCTCACCTGGAGCATTGTTTTCCACTTTTCATCCATTTTTGTCAATTGCCAAAGAAAGTCTCTCATGGTTCACCATCGCATCAAAACATGATCATTGGGGAAACGTGCCTAGTTCTTTTGCTTTCATGTCTTCTGGCTTCTGCACCCATGTTTTTCAGATAGTTTGCAGTTTGCAAACAAGAACATTTCTTAGAAATCAAATTGTAGTAACTGATTTGTTTGGAAAAGAAAAAAAAACTAAGTGCTCAGCTATATCTCGTTCAGCCCCAGTGACCTAATGGATAAGGCACTGGCCTCCTAAGCCAGGGATTGTGGGTTCGAGTCCCATCTGGGGTGTTTGAGGCTGTTGATTACCAAAGCACACACACATGCTCTATTTTACTTCCAGATTTAAAGTGCTCAACCATCTTCTTCATTTCTTAATGGTCCCATATGCTTGTTCAAAAGATCTTGGGAATTCTGATAGCACATTAAACATACAATGACAACTTTAAGTCCCAAGAATCGCCATGCATTTCCACTGCTTTGAAAGGGTCAGTCATTTCCGTTATACAGTCAAATCAAAATACACTCATTTACTATTCATTTATGCCGCAACACAAACACATTCACAGTGAACAACAATCCAGATACAGAAAAGTTTTCAACTGAATGATTAGCAAGCATAGCGACTTTTGATTTAATAAAACACGATGATATTCTTCTGTTAATTGTTACACATTTAGAGTTCAAAATTCTTAGTAAACGTATAACACCATGAGAACATTTGGAATTTCAGTTTCAACAAAAAACCTGCTAGCAAAGTAGAGAGTATGACTTCATTTTATAAAAAAATGGAAATGCATGACTTGAAGTATAATACTATAAGAGCCTCCTAACTTCAAACATTCCCATAGTTTACTGGTTTCGGAAACAGACGCAAAAAAGGCAAGCATCCAGACACCAAGCAGAGCTCCAGTGGCGCAATCGGTCAGCACGCGGTACTTATAAAGCAGTAACTGTTGAGCAATGCCGAGGTTGTGAGTTCGAGCCTCACCTGGAGCATTGTTTTCCTCTTTTCATCCATTTTTGTCAATTGCCAAAGAAAGTCTCTCATGGTTCACCATCGCATCAAAACATGATCATTGGGGAAACGTGCCTAGTTCTTTTGCTTTCATGTCTTCTGGCTTCTGCACCCATGTTTTTCAGATAGTTTGCAGTTTGCAAACAAGAACATTTCTTAGAAATCAAATTGTAGTAACTGATTTGTTTGGAAAAGAAAAAAAAACTAAATGCTCAGCTATATCTCGTTCAGCCCCAGTGGCCTAATGGATAAGGCACTGGCCTCCTAAGCCAGGGATTGTGGGTTCGAGTCCCATCTGGGGTGTTTGAGGCTGGTGATTACCAAAGCACACACACATGCTCTATTTTACTTCGAGATTTAAAGTGCTCAACCATCCTCTTCATTTCTTAATGGTCCCATATGCTTGTTCAAAAGATCTTGGGAATTCTGATAGCACATTAAACATACAATGACAACTTTAAGTCCCAAGAATCGCCATGCATTTCCACTGCTTTGAAAGGGTCAGTCATTTCCATTATACAGTCAAATCAAAATACACTCATTTACTATTCATTTATGCCGCAACACAAACACATTCACAGTGAACAACAATCCAGATACAGAAAAGTTTTCAACTGAATGATTAGCAAGCATAGCGACTTTTGATTTAATAAAACACGATGATATTCTTCTGTTAATTGGTACACATTTAGAGTTCAAAATTCTTAGTAAACGTATAACACCATGAGAACATTTGGAATTTCAGTTTCAACAAAAAACCTGCTAGCAAAGTAGAGAGTATGACTTCATTTTATGAAAAAAATGGAAATGCATGACTTGAAGTATAATACTATAAGAGCCTCCTAACTTCAAACATTCCCATAGTTTACTGGTTTCGGAAACAGACGCAAAAAAGGCAAGCTTCCAGACACCAAGCAGAGCTCCAGTGGCGCAATCGGTCAGCGCGCGGTACTTATAAAGCAGTAACTGTTGAGCAATGCCGAGGTTGTGAGTTCGAGCCTCACCTGGAGCATTGTTTTCCTCTTTTCATCCATTTTTGTCAATTGCCAAAGAAAGTCTCTCATGGTTCACCATCGCATCAAAACATGATCATTGGGGAAACGTGCCTAGTTCTTTTGCTTTCATGTCTTCTGGCTTCTGCACCCATGTTTTTCAGATAGTTTGCAGTTTGCAAACAAGAACATTTCTTAGAAATCAAATTGTAGTAACTGATTTGTTTGGAAAAGAAAAAAAAACTAAGTGCTCAGCTATATCTCATTCAGCCCCAGTGGCCTAATGGATAAGGCACTGGCCTCCTAAGCCAGGGATTGTGGGTTCGAGTCCCATCTGGGGTGTTTGAGGCTGTTGATTACCAAAGCACACACACATGCTTTATTTTACTTCCAGATTTAAAGTGCTCAACCATCTTCTTCATTTCTTAATGGTCCCATATGCTTGTTCAAAAGATCTTGGGAATTCTGATAGCACATTAAACATACAATGACAACTTTAAGTCCCAAGAATCGCCATGCATTTCCACTGCTTTGAAAGGGTCAGTCATTTCCGTTATACAGTCAAATCAAAATACACTCATTTACTATTCATTTATGCCGCAACACAAACACATTCACAGTGAACAACAATCCAGATACAGAAAAGTTTTCAACTGAATGATTAGCAAGCATAGCGACTTTTGATTTAATAAAACACGATGATATTCTTCTGTTAATTGGTACACATTTAGAGTTCAAAATTCTTAGTAAACGTATAACACCATGAGAACATTTGGAATTTCAGTTTCAACAAAAAACCTGCTAGCAAAGTAGAGAGTATGACTTCATTTTATAAAAAAAATGGAAATGCATGACTTGAAGTATAATACTATAAGAGCCTCCTAACTTCAAACATTCCCATAGTTTACTGGTTTCGGAAACAGATGCAAAAAAGGCAAGCTTCCAGACACCAAGCAGAGCTCCAGTGGCGCAATCGGTCAGCGCGCGGTACTTATAAAGCAGTAACTGTTGAGCAATGCCGAGGTTGTGAGTTCGAGCCTCACCTGGAGCATTGTTTTCCACTTTTTATCCATTTTTGTCAATTGCCAAAGAAAGTCTCTCATGGTTCACCATCGCATCAAAACATGATCATTGGGGAAACGTGCCTAGTTCTTTTGCTTTCATGTCTTCTGGCTTCTGCACCCATGTTTTTCAGATAGTTTGCAGTTTGCAAACAAGAACATTTCTTAGAAATCAAATTGTAGTAACTGATTTGTTTGGAAAAGAAAAAAAAACTAAGTGCTCAGCTATATCTCGTTCAGCCCCAGTGGCCTAATGGATAAGGCACTGGCCTCCTAAGCCAGGGATTGTGGGTTTGAGTCCCATCTGGGGTGTTTGAGGCTGTTGATTACCAAAGCACACACACATGCTCTATTTTACTTCCAGATTTAAAGTGCTCAACCATCTTCTTCATTTCTTAATGGTCCCATATGCTTGTTCAAAAGATCTTGGGAATTCTGATAGCACATTAAACATACAATGACAACTTTAAGTCCCAAGAATCGCCATGCATTTCCACTGCTTTGAAAGGGTCAGTCATTTCCGTTATACAGTCAAATCAAAATACACTCATTTACTATTCATTTATGCCGCAACACAAACACATTCACAGTGAACAACAATCCAGATACAGAAAAGTTTTCAACTGAATGATTAGCAAGCATAGCGACTTTTGATTTAATAAAACACGATGATATTCTTCTGTTAATTGGTACACATTTAGAGTTCAAAATTCTTAGTAAACGTATAACACCATGAGAACATTTGGAATTTCAGTTTCAACAAAAAACCTGCTAGCAAAGTAGAGAGTATGACTTCATTTTATAAAAAAATGGAAATGCATGACTTGAAGTATAATACTATAAGAGCCTCCTAACTTCAAACATTCCCATAGTTTACTGGTTTCGGAAACAGACGCAAAAAAGGCAAGCTTCCAGACACCAAGCAGAGCTCCAGTGGCGCAATCGGTCAGCGCGCGGTACTTATAAAGCAGTAACTGTTGAGCAATGCTGAGGTTGTGAGTTCGAGCCTCACCTGGAGCATTGTTTTCCACTTTTCATCCATTTTTGTCAATTGCCAAAGAAAGTCTCTCATGGTTCACCATCGCATCAAAACATGATCATTGGGGAAACGTGCCTAGTTCTTTTGCTTTCATGTCTTCTGGCTTCTGCACCCATGTTTTTCAGATAGTTTGCAGTTTGCAAACAAGAACATTTCTTAGAAATCAAATTGTAGTAACTGATTTGTTTGGAAAAGAAAAAAAAACTAAGTGCTCAGCTATATCTCGTTCAGCCCCAGTGGCCTAATGGATAAGGCACTGGCCTCCTAAGCCAGGGATTGTGGGTTCGAGTCCCATCTGGGGTGTTTGAGGCTGTTGATTACCAAAGCACACACACATGCTTTATTTTACTTCCAGATTTAAAGTGCTCAACCATCTTCTTCATTTCTTAATGGTCCCATATGCTTGTTCAAAAGATCTTGGGAATTCTGATAGCACATTAAACATACAATGACAACTTTAAGTCCCAAGAATCGCCATGCATTTCCACTGCTTTGAAAGGGTCAGTAATTTCCGTTATACAGTCAAATCAAAATACACTCATTTACTATTCATTTATGCCGCAACACAAACACATTCACAGTGAACAACAATCCAGATACAGAAAAGTTTTCAACTGAATGATTAGCAAGCATAGCGACTTTTGATTTAATAAAACACGATGATATTCTTCTGTTAATTGGTACACATTTAGAGTTCAAAATTCTTAGTAAACGTATAACACCATGAGAACATTTGGAATTTCAGTTTCAACAAAAAACCTGCTAGCAAAGTAGAGAGTATGACTTCATTTTATAAAAAAAATGGAAATGCATGACTTGAAGTATAATACTATAAGAGCCTCCTAACTTCAAACATTCCCATAGTTTACTGGTTTCGGAAACAGATGCAAAAAAGGCAAGCTTCCAGACACCAAGCAGAGCTCCAGTGGCGCAATCGGTCAGCGCGCGGTACTTATAAAGCAGTAACTGTTGAGCAATGCCGAGGTTGTGAGTTCGAGCCTCACCTGGAGCATTGTTTTCCACTTTTCATCCATTTTTGTCAATTGCCAAAGAAAGTCTCTCATGGTTCACCATCGCATCAAAACATGATCATTGGGGAAACGTGCCTAGTTCTTTTGCTTTCATGTCTTCTGGCTTCTGCACCCATGTTTTTCAGATAGTTTGCAGTTTGCAAACAAGAACATTTCTTAGAAATCAAATTGTAGTAACTGATTTGTTTGGAAAAGAAAAAAAAACTAAGTGCTCAGCTATATCTCGTTCAGCCCCAGTGGCCTAATGGATAAGGCACTGGCCTCCTAAGCCAGGGATTGTGGGTTCGAGTCCCATCTGGGGTGTTTGAGGCTGTTGATTACCAAAGCACACACACATGCTCTATTTTACTTCCAGATTTAAAGTGCTCAACCATCTTCTTCATTTCTTAATGGTCCCATATGCTTGTTCAAAAGATCTTGGGAATTCTGATAGCACATTAAACATACAATGACAACTTTAAGTCCCAAGAATCGCCATGCATTTCCACTGCTTTGAAAGGGTCAGTCATTTCCGTTATACAGTCAAATCAAAATACACTCATTTACTATTCATTTATGCCGCAACACAAACACATTCACAGTGAACAACAATCCAGATACAGAAAAGTTTTCAACTGAATGATTAGCAAGCATAGCGACTTTTGATTTAATAAAACACGATGATATTCTTCTGTTAATTGGTACACATTTAGAGTTCAAAATTCTTAGTAAACGTATAACACCATGAGAACATTTGGAATTTCAGTTTCAACAAAAAACCTGCTAGCAAAGTAGAGAGTATGACTTCATTTTATAAAAAAATGGAAATGCATGACTTGAAGTATAATACTATAAGAGCCTCCTAACTTCAAACATTCCCATAGTTTACTGGTTTCGGAAACAGACGCAAAAAAGGCAAGCTTCCAGACACCAAGCAGAGCTCCAGTGGCGCAATCGGTCAGCGCGCGGTACTTATAAAGCAGTAACTGTTGAGCAATGCCGAGGTTGTGAGTTCGAGCCTCACCTGGAGCATTGTTTTCCACTTTTCATCCATTTTTGTCAATTGCCAAAGAAAGTCTCTCATGGTTCACCATCGCATCAAAACATGATCATTGGGGAAACGTGCCTAGTTCTTTTGCTTTCATGTCTTCTGGCTTCTGCACCCATGTTTTTCAGATAGTTTGCAGTTTGCAAACAAGAACATTTCTTAGAAATCAAATTGTAGTAACTGATTTGTTTGGAAAAGAAAAAAAAACTAAGTGCTCAGTTATATCTCGTTCAGCCCCAGTGGCCTAATGGATAAGGCACTGGCCTCCTAAGCCAGGGATTGTGGGTTCGAGTCCCATCTGGGGTGTTTGAGGCTGTTGATTACCAAAGCACACACACATGCTCTATTTTACTTCCAGATTTAAAGTGCTCAACCGTTTTCTTCATTTCTTAATGGTCCCATATGCTTGTTCAAAAGATCTTGGGAATTCTGATAGCACATTAAACATACAATGACAACTTTAAGTCCCAAGAATCGCCATGCATTTCCACTGCTTTGAAAGGGTCAGTCATTTCCGTTATACAGTCAAATCAAAATACACTCATTTACTATTCATTTATGCCGCAACACAAACACATTCACAGTGAACAACAATCCAGATACAGAAAAGTTTTCAACTGAATGATTAGCAAGCATAGCTACTTTTGATTTAATAAAACACGATGATATTCTTCTGTTAATTGGTACACATTTAGAGTTCAAAATTCTTAGTAAACGTATAACACCATGAGAACATTTGGAATTTCAGTTTCAACAAAAAACCTGCTAGCAAAGTAGAGAGTATGACTTCATTTTATAAAAAAAATGGAAATGCATGACTTGAAGTATAATACTATAAGAGCCTCCTAACTTCAAACATTCCCATAGTTTAATGGTTTCGGAAACAGACGCAAAAAAGGCAAGCTTCCAGACACCAAGCAGAGCTCCAGTGGCGCAATCGGTCAGCGCGCGGTACTTATAAAGCAGTAACTGTTGAGCAATGCCGAGGTTGTGAGTTCGAGCCTCACTTGGAGCATTGTTTTCCTCTTTTCATCCATTTTTGTCAATTGCCAAAGAAAGTCTCTCATGGTTCACCATCGCATCAAAACATGATCATTGGGGAAACGTGCTTAGTTCTTTTGCTTTCATGTCTTCTGGCTTCTGCACCCATGTTTTTCAGATAGTTTGCAGTTTGCAAACAAGAACATTTCTTAGAAATCAAATTGTAGTAACTGATTTGTTTGGAAAAGAAAAAAAAACTAAGTGCTCAGCTATAACTCGTTCAGCCCCAGTGGCCTAATGGATAAGGCACTGGCCTCCTAAGCCAGGGATTGTGGGTTCGAGTCCCATCTGGGGTGTTTGAGGCTGTTGATTACCAAAGCACACACACATGCTTTATTTTACTTCCAGATTTAAAGTGCTCAACCATCTTCTTCATTTCTTAATGGTCCCATATGCTTGTTCAAAAGATCTTGGGAATTCTGATAGCACATTAAACATACAATGACAACTTTAAGTCCCAAGAATCGCCATGCATTTCCACTGCTTTGAAAGGGTCAGTCATTTCCGTTATACAGTCAAATCAAAATACACTCATTTACTATTCATTTATGCCGCAACACAAACACATTCACAGTGAACAACAATCCAGATACAGAAAAGTTTTCAACTGAATGATTAGCAAGCATAGCGACTTTTGATTTAATAAAACACGATGATATTCTTCTGTTAATTGGTACACATTTAGAGTTCAAAATTCTTAGTAAACGTATAACACCATGAGAACATTTGGAATTTCAGTTTCAACAAAAAACCTGCTAGCAAAGTAGAGAGTATGACTTCATTTTATAAAAAAATGGAAATGCATGACTTGAAGTATAATACTATAAGAGCCTCCTAACTTCAAACATTCCCATAGTTTACTGGTTTCGGAAACAGACGCAAAAAAGGCAAGCTTCCAGACACCAAGCAGAGCTCCAGTGGCGCAATCGGTCAGCGCGCGGTACTTATAAAGCAGTAACTGTTGAGCAATGCCGAGGTTGTGAGTTCGAGCCTCACCTGGAGCATTGTTTTCCACTTTTCATCCATTTTTGTCAATTGCCAAAGAAAGTCTCTCATGGTTCACCATCGCATCAAAACATGATCATTGGGGAAACGTGCCTAGTTCTTTTGCTTTCATGTCTTCTGGCTTCTGCACCCATGTTTTTCAGATAGTTTGCAGTTTGCAAACAAGAACATTTCTTAGAAATCAAATTGTAGTAACTGATTTGTTTGGAAAAGAAAAAAAAACTAAGTGCTCAGCTATATCTCGTTCAGCCCCAGTGACCTAATGGATAAGGCACTGGCCTCCTAAGCCAGGGATTGTGGGTTCGAGTCCCATCTGGGGTGTTTGAGGCTGTTGATTACCAAAGCACACACACATGCTCTATTTTACTTCCAGATTTAAAGTGCTCAACCATCTTCTTCATTTCTTAATGGTCCCATATGCTTGTTCAAAAGATCTTGGGAATTCTGATAGCACATTAAACATACAATGACAACTTTAAGTCCCAAGAATCGCCATGCATTTCCACTGCTTTGAAAGGGTCAGTCATTTCCGTTATACAGTCAAATCAAAATACACTCATTTACTATTCATTTATGCCGCAACACAAACACATTCACAGTGAACAACAATCCAGATACAGAAAAGTTTTCAACTGAATGATTAGCAAGCATAGCGACTTTTGATTTAAGAAAACACGATGATATTCTTCTGTTAATTGGTACACATTTAGAGTTCAAAATTCTTAGTAAACGTATAACACCATGAGAACATTTGGAATTTCAGTTTCAACAAAAAACCTGCTAGCAAAGTAGAGAGTATGACTTCATTTTATAAAAAAATGGAAATGCATGACTTGAAGTATAATACTATAAGAGCCTCCTAACTTCAAACATTCCCATAGTTTACTGGTTTCGGAAACAGACGCAAAAAAGGCAAGCTTCCAGACACCAAGCAGAGCTCCAGTGGCGCAATCGGTCAGCGCGCGGTACTTATAAAGCAGTAACTGTTGAGCAATGCCGAGGTTGTGAGTTCGAGCCTCACCTGGAGCATTGTTTTCCACTTTTCATCCATTTTTGTCAATTGCCAAAGAAAGTCTCTCATGGTTCACCATCGCATCAAAACATGATCATTGGGGAAACGTGCCTAGTTCTTTTGCTTTCATGTCTTCTGGCTTCTGCACCCATGTTTTTCAGATAGTTTGCAGTTTGCAAACAAGAACATTTCTTAGAAATCAAATTGTAGTAACTGATTTGTTTGGAAAAGAAAAAAAAACTAAGTGCTCAGCTATATCTCGTTCAGCCCCAGTGACCTAATGGATAAGGCACTGGCCTCCTAAGCCAGGGATTGTGGGTTCGAGTCCCATCTGGGGTGTTTGAGGCTGTTGATTACCAAAGCACACACACATGCTCTATTTTACTTCCAGATTTAAAGTGCTCAACCATCTTCTTCATTTCTTAATGGTCCCATATGCTTGTTCAAAAGATCTTGGGAATTCTGATAGCACATTAAACATACAATGACAACTTTAAGTCCCAAGAATCGCCATGCATTTCCACTGCTTTGAAAGGGTCAGTCATTTCCGTTATACAGTCAAATCAAAATACACTCATTTACTATTCATTTATGCCGCAACACAAACACATTCACAGTGAACAACAATCCAGATACAGAAAAGTTTTCAACTGAATGATTAGCAAGCATAGCGACTTTTGATTTAAGAAAACACGATGATATTCTTCTGTTAATTGGTACACATTTAGAGTTCAAAATTCTTAGTAAACGTATAACACCATGAGAACATTTGGAATTTCAGTTTCAACAAAAAACCTGCTAGCAAAGTAGAGAGTATGACTTCATTTTATAAAAAAATGGAAATGCATGACTTGAAGTATAATACTATAAGAGCCTCCTAACTTCAAACATTCCCATAGTTTACTGGTTTCGGAAACAGACGCAAAAAAGGCAAGCTTCCAGACACCAAGCAGAGCTCCAGTGGCGCAATCGGTCAGCGCGCGGTACTTATAAAGCAGTAACTGTTGAGCAATGCCGAGGTTGTGAGTTCGAGCCTCACCTGGAGCATTGTTTTCCACTTTTCATCCATTTTTGTCAATTGCCAAAGAAAGTCTCTCATGGTTCACCATCGCATCAAAACATGATCATTGGGGAAACGTGCCTAGTTCTTTTGCTTTCATGTCTTCTGGCTTCTGCACCCATGTTTTTCAGATAGTTTGCAGTTTGCAAACAAGAACATTTCTTAGAAATCAAATTGTAGTAACTGATTTGTTTGGAAAAGAAAAAAAAACTAAGTGCTCAGCTATATCTCGTTCAGCCCCAGTGACCTAATGGATAAGGCACTGGCCTCCTAAGCCAGGGATTGTGGGTTCGAGTCCCATCTGGGGTGTTTGAGGCTGTTGATTACCAAAGCACACACACATGCTCTATTTTACTTCCAGATTTAAAGTGCTCAACCATCTTCTTCATTTCTTAATGGTCCCATATGCTTGTTCAAAAGATCTTGGGAATTCTGATAGCACATTAAACATACAATGACAACTTTAAGTCCCAAGAATCGCCATGCATTTCCACTGCTTTGAAAGGGTCAGTCATTTCCGTTATACAGTCAAATCAAAATACACTCATTTACTATTCATTTATGCCGCAACACAAACACATTCACAGTGAACAACAATCCAGATACAGAAAAGTTTTCAACTGAATGATTAGCAAGCATAGCGACTTTTGATTTAAGAAAACACGATGATATTCTTCTGTTAATTGGTACACATTTAGAGTTCAAAATTCTTAGTAAACGTATAACACCATGAGAACATTTGGAATTTCAGTTTCAACAAAAAACCTGCTAGCAAAGTAGAGAGTATGACTTCATTTTATAAAAAAATGGAAATGCATGACTTGAAGTATAATACTATAAGAGCCTCCTAACTTCAAACATTCCCATAGTTTACTGGTTTCGGAAACAGACGCAAAAAAGGCAAGCTTCCAGACACCAAGCAGAGCTCCAGTGGCGCAATCGGTCAGCGCGCGGTACTTATAAAGCAGTAACTGTTGAGCAATGCCGAGGTTGTGAGTTCGAGCCTCACCTGGAGCATTGTTTTCCACTTTTCATCCATTTTTGTCAATTGCCAAAGAAAGTCTCTCATGGTTCACCATCGCATCAAAACATGATCATTGGGGAAACGTGCCTAGTTCTTTTGCTTTCATGTCTTCTGGCTTCTGCACCCATGTTTTTCAGATAGTTTGCAGTTTGCAAACAAGAACATTTCTTAGAAATCAAATTGTAGTAACTGATTTGTTTGGAAAAGAAAAAAAAACTAAGTGCTCAGCTATATCTCGTTCAGCCCCAGTGACCTAATGGATAAGGCACTGGCCTCCTAAGCCAGGGATTGTGGGTTCGAGTCCCATCTGGGGTGTTTGAGGCTGTTGATTACCAAAGCACACACACATGCTCTATTTTACTTCCAGATTTAAAGTGCTCAACCATCTTCTTCATTTCTTAATGGTCCCATATGCTTGTTCAAAAGATCTTGGGAATTCTGATAGCACATTAAACATACAATGACAACTTTAAGTCCCAAGAATCGCCATGCATTTCCACTGCTTTGAAAGGGTCAGTCATTTCCGTTATACAGTCAAATCAAAATACACTCATTTACTATTCATTTATGCCGCAACACAAACACATTCACAGTGAACAACAATCCAGATACAGAAAAGTTTTCAACTGAATGATTAGCAAGCATAGCGACTTTTGATTTAATAAAACACGATGATATTCTTCTGTTAATTGGTACACATTTAGATTTCAAAATTCTTAGTAAACGTATAACACCATGAGAACATTTGGAATTTCAGTTTCAACAAAAAACCTGCTAGCAAAGTAGAGAGTATGACTTCATTTTATAAAAAAATGGAAATGCATGACTTGAAGTATAATACTATAAGAGCCTCCTAACTTCAAACATTCCCATAGTTTACTGGTTTCGGAAACAGACGCAAAAAAGGCAAGCTTCCAGACACCAAGCAGAGCTCCAGTGGCGCAATCGGTCAGCACGCGGTACTTATAAAGCAGTAACTGTTGAGCAATGCCGAGGTTGTGAGTTCGAGCCTCACCTGGAGCATTGTTTTCCTCTTTTCATCCATTTTTGTCAATTGCCAAAGAAAGTCTCTCATGGTTCACCATCGCATCAAAACATGATCATTGGGGAAACGTGCCTAGTTCTTTTGCTTTCATGTCTTCTGGCTTCTGCACCCATGTTTTTCAGATAGTTTGCAGTTTGCAAACAAGAACATTTCTTAGAAATCAAATTGTAGTAACTGATTTGTTTGGAAAAGAAAAAAAAACTAAATGCTCAGCTATATCTCGTTCAGCCTCAGTGGCCTAATGGATAAGGCACTGGCCTCCTAAGCCAGGGATTGTGGGTTTGAGTCCCATCTGGGGTGTTTGAGGCTGTTGATTACCAAAGCACACACACATGCTCTATTTTACTTCCAGATTTAAAGTGCTCAACCATCTTCTTCATTTCTTAATGGTCCCATATGCTTGTTCAAAAGATCTTGGGAATTCTGATAGCACATTAAACATGCAATGACAACTTTAAGTCCCAAGAATCGCCATGCATTTCCACTGCTTTGAAAGGGTCAGTCATTTCCGTTATACAGTCAAATCAAAATACACTCATTTACTATTCATTTATGCCGCAACACAAACACATTCACAGTGAACAACAATCCAGATACAGAAAAGTTTTCAACTGAATGATTAGCAAGCATAGCGACTTTTGATTTAATAAAACACGATGATATTCTTCTGTTAATTGGTACACATTTAGAGTTCAAAATTCTTAGTAAATGTATAACACCATGAGAACATTTGGAATTTCAGTTTCAACAAAAAACCTGCTAGCAAAGTAGAGAGTATGACTTCATTTTATAAAAAAAATGGAAATGCATGACTTGAAGTATAATACTATAAGAGCCTCCTAACTTCAAACATTCCCATAGTTTACTGGTTTCGGAAACAGACGCAAAAAAGGCAAGCTTCCAGACACCAAGCAGAGCTCCAGTGGCGCAATCGGTCAGCGCGCGGTACTTATAAAGCAGTAACTGTTGAGCAATGCCGAGGTTGTGAGTTCAAGCCTCACCTGGAGCATTGTTTTCCTCTTTTCATCCATTTTTGTCAATTGCCAAAGAAAGTCTCTCATGGTTCACCATCGCATCAAAACATGATCATTGGGGAAACGTGCCTAGTTCTTTTGCTTTCATGTCTTCTGGCTTCTGCACCCATGTTTTTCAGATAGTTTGCAGTTTGCAAACAAGAACATTTCTTAGAAATCAAATTGTAGTAACTGATTTGTTTGGAAAAGAAAAAAAAACTAAGTGCTCAGCTATATCTCGTTCAGCCCCAGTGGCCTAATGGATAAGGCACTGGCCTCCTAAGCCAGGGATTGTGGGTTCGAGTCCCATCTGGGGTGTTTGAGGCTGTTGATTACCAAAGCACACACACATGCTCTATTTTACTTCCAGATTTAAAGTGCTCAACCATCTTCTTCATTTCTTAATGGTCCCATATGCTTGTTCAAAAGATCTTGGGAATTCTGATAGCACATTAAACATACAATGACAACTTTAAGTCCCAAGAATCGCCATGCATTTCCACTGCTTTGAAAGGGTCAGTCATTTCCGTTATACAGTCAAATCAAAATACACTCATTTACTATTCATTTATGCCGCAACACAAACACATTCACAGTGAACAACAATCCAGATACAGAAAAGTTTTCAACTGAATGATTAGCAAGCATAGCGACTTTTGATTTAATAAAACACGATGATATTCTTCTGTTAATTGGTACACACTTAGAGTTCAAAATTCTTAGTAAACGTATAACACCATGAGAACATTTGGAATTTCAGTTTCAACAAAAAACCTGCTAGCAAAGTAGAGAGTATGACTTCATTTTATAAAAAAATGGAAATGCATGACTTGAAGTATAATACTATAAGAGCCTCCTAACTTCAAACATTCCCATAGTTTACTGGTTTCGGAAACAGACGCAAAAAAGGCAAGCTTCCAGACACCAAGCAGAGCTCCAGTGGCGCAATCGGTCAGCGCGCGGTACTTATAAAGCAGTAACTGTTGAGCAATGCCGAGGTTGTGAGTTCGAGCCTCACCTTGAGTATTGTTTTCCACTTTTCATCCATTTTTGTCAATTGCCAAAGAAAGTCTCTCATGGTTCACCATCGCATCAAAACATGATCATTGGGGAAACGTGCCTAGTTCTTTTGCTTTCATGTCTTCTGGCTTCTGCACCCATGTTTTTCAGATAGTTTGCAGTTTGCAAACAAGAACATTTCTTAGAAATCAAATTGTAGTAACTGATTTGTTTGGAAAAGAAAAAAAAACTAAGTGCTCAGCTATATCTCGTTCAGCCCCAGTGGCCTAATGGATAAGGCACTGGCCTCCTAAGCCAGGGATTGTGGGTTCGAGTCCCATCTGGGGTGTTTGAGGCTGTTGATTACCAAAGCACACACACATGTTCTATTTTACTTCCAGATTTAAAGTGCTCAACCATCTTCTTCATTTCTTAATGGTCCCATATGCTTGTTCAAAAGATCTTGGGAATTCTGATAGCACATTAAACATACAATGACAACTTTAAGTCCCAAGAATCGCCATGCATTTCCACTGCTTTGAAAGGGTCAGTCATTTCCGTTATACAGTCAAATCAAAATACACTCATTTACTATTCATTTATGCCGCAACACAAACACATTCACAGTGAACAACAATCCAGATACAGAAAAGTTTTCAACTGAATGATTAGCAAGCATAGCGACTTTTGATTTAATAAAACACGATGATATTCTTCTGTTAATTGGTACACATTTAGAGTTCAAAATTCTTAGTAAACGTATAACACCATGAGAACATTTGGAATTTCAGTTTCAACAAAAAACCTGCTAGCAAAGTAGAGAGTATGACTTCATTTTATAAAAAAAATGGAAATGCATGACTTGAAGTATAATACTATAAGAGCCTCCTAACTTCAAACATTCCCATAGTTTACTGGTTTTGGAAACAGATGCAAAAAAGGCAAGCTTCCAGACACCAAGCAGAGCTCCAGTGGCGCAATCGGTCAGCGCGCGGTGCTTATAAAGCAGTAACTGTTGAGCAATGCCGAGGTTGTGAGTTCAAGCCTCACCTGGAGCATTGTTTTCCACTTTTCATCCATTTTTGTCAATTGCCAAAGAAAGTCTCTCATGGTTCACCATCGCATCAAAACATGATCATTGGGGAAACGTGCCTAGTTCTTTTGCTTTCATGTCTTCTGGCTTCTGCACCCATGTTTTTCAGATAGTTTGCAGTTTGCAAACAAGAACATTTCTTAGAAATCAAATTGTAGTAACTGATTTGTTTGGAAAAGAAAAAAAAACTAAGTGCTCAGCTATATCTCGTTCAGCCCCAGTGGCCTAATGGATAAGGCACTGGCCTCCTAAGCCAGGGATTGTGGGTTCGAGTCCCATCTGGGTTGTTTGAGGCTGTTGATTACCAAAGCACACACACATGCTCTATTTTACTTCCAGATTTAAAGTGCTCAACCGTTTTCTTCATTTCTTAATGGTCCCATATGCTTGTTCAAAAGATCTTGGGAATTCTGATAGCACATTAAACATACAATGAAAACTTTAAGTCCCAAGAATCGCCATGCATTTCCACTGCTTTGAAAGGGTCAGTCATTTCCGTTATACAGTCAAATCAAAATACACTCATTTACTATTCATTTATGCCGCAACACAAACACATTCACAGTGAACAACAATCCAGATACAGAAAAGTTTTCAACTGAATGATTAGCAAGCATAGCTACTTTTGATTTAATAAAACACGATGATATTCTTCTGTTAATTGGTACACATTTAGAGTTCAAAATTCTTAGTAAACGTATAACACCATGAGAACATTTGGAATTTCAGTTTCAACAAAAAACCTGCTAGCAAAGTTGAGAGTATGACTTCATTTTATAAAAAAAATGGAAATGCATGACTTGAAGTATAATACTATAAGAGCCTCCTAACTTCAAACATTCCCATAGTTTACTGGTTTCGGAAACAGACGCAAAAAAGGCAAGCTTCCAGACACCAAGCAGAGCTCCAGTGGCGCAATCGGTCAGCGCGCGGTACTTATAAAGCAGTAACTGTTGAGCAATGCCGAGGTTGTGAGTTCGAGCCTCACCTGGAGCGTTGTTTTCCTCTTTTCATCCATTTTTGTCAATTGCCAAAGAAAGTCTCTCATGGTTCACCATCGCATCAAAACATGATCATTGGGGAAACGTGCCTAGTTCTTTTGCTTTCATGTCTTCTGGCTTCTGCACCCATGTTTTTCAGATAGTTTGCAGTTTGCAAACAAGAACATTTCTTAGAAATCAAATTGTAGTAACTGATTTGTTTGAAAAAGAAAAAAAAACTAAGTGCTCAGCTATATCTCGTTCAGCCCCAGTGGCCTAATGGATAAGGCACTGGCCTCCTAAGCCAGGGATTGTGGGTTTGAGTCCCATCTGGGGTGTTTGAGGCTGTTGATTACCAAAGCACACACACATGCTCTATTTTACTTCCAGATTTAAAGTGCTCAACCGTCTTCTTCATTTCTTAATGGTCCCATTTGCTTGTTCAAAAGATCTTGGGAATTCTGATAGCACATTAAACATACAATGACAACTTTAAGTCCCAAGAATCGCCATGCATTTCCACTGCTTTGAAAGGGTCAGTCATTTCCGTTATACAGTCAAATCAAAATACACTCATTTACTATTCATTTATGCCGCAACACAAACACATTCACAGTGAACAACAATCCAGATACAGAAAAGTTTTCAACTGAATGATTAGCAAGCATAGCGACTTTTGATTTAATAAAACACGATGATATTCTTCTGTTAATTGGTACACATTTAGAGTTCAAAATTCTTAGTAAACGTATAACACCATGAGAACATTTGGAATTTCAGTTTCAACAAAAAACCTGCTAGCAAAGTAGAGAGTATGACTTCATTTTATAAAAAAAATGGAAATGCATGACTTGAAGTATAATACTATAGGAGCCTCCTAACTTCAAACATTCCCATAGTTTACTGGTTTCGGAAACAGATGCAAAAAAGGCAAGCTTCCAGACACCAAGCAGAGCTCCAGTGGCGCAATCGGTCAGCGCGCGGTACTTATAAAGCAGTAACTGTTGAGCAATGCCGAGGTTGTGAGTTCGAGCCTCACCTGGAGCATTGTTTTCCTCTTTTCATCCATTTTTGTCAATTGCCAAAGAAAGTCTCTCATGGTTCACCATCGCATCAAAACATGATCATTGGGGAAACGTGCCTAGTTCTTTTGCTTTCATGTCTTCTGGCTTCTGCACCCATGTTTTTCAGATAGTTTGCAGTTTGCAAACAAGAACATTTCTTAGAAATCAAATTGTAGTAACTGATTTGTTTGGAAAAGAAAAAAAAACTAAGTGCTCAGCCATATCTCGTTCAGCCCCAGTGGCCTAATGGATAAGGCACTGGCCTCCTAAGCCAGGGATTGTGGGTTCGAGTCCCATCTGGGGTGTTTGAGGCTGTTGATTACCAAAGCACACACACATGCTCTATTTTACTTCCAGGTTTAAAGTGCTCAACCGTCTTCTTCATTTCTTAATGGTCCCATATGCTTGTTAAAAAGATCTTGGGAATTCTGATAGGACATTAAACATACAATGACAACTTTAAGTCCCAAGAATCGCCATGCATTTCCACTGCTTTGAAAGGGTCAGTCATTTCCGTTATACAGTCAAATCAAAATACACTCATTTACTATTCATTTATGCCGCAACACAAACACATTCACAGTGAACAACAATCCAGATACAGAAAAGTTTTCAACTGAATGATTAGCAAGCATAGCGACTTTTGATTTAATAAAACACTATGATATTCTTCTGTTAATTGGTACACATTTAGAGTTCAAAATTCTTAGTAAACGTATAACACCATGAGAACATTTGGAATTTCAGTTTCAACAAAAAACCTGCTAGCAAAGTAGAGAGTATGACTTCATTTTATAAAAAAAATGGAAATGCATGACTTGAAGTATAATACTATAAGAGCCTCCTAACTTCAAACATTCCCATAGTTTACTGGTTTCGGAAACAGACGCAAAAAAGGCAAGCTTCCAGACACCAAGCAGAGCTCCAGTGGCGCAATCGGTCAGCGCGCGGTACTTATAAAGCAGTAACTGTTGAGCAATGCCGAGGTTGTGAGTTCGAGCCTCACCTGGAGCATTGTTTTCCTCTTTTCATCCATTTTTGTCAATTGCCAAAGAAAGTCTCTCATGGTTCACCATTGCATCAAAACATGATCATTGGGGAAACGTGCCTAGTTCTTTTGCTTTCATGTCTTCTGGCTTCTGCACCCATGTTTTTCAGATAGTTTGCAGTTTGCAAACAAGAACATTTCTTAGAAATCAAATTGTAGTAACTGATTTGTTTGGAAAAGAAAAAAAAACTAAGTGCTCAGCTATATCTTGTTCAGCCCCAGTGGCCTAATGGATAAGGCACTGGCCTCCTAAGCCAGGGATTGTGGGTTCGAGTCCCATCTGGGGTGTTTGAGGCTGTTGATTACCAAAGCACACACACATGCTCTATTTTACTTCCAGATTTAAAGTGCTCAACCGTCTTCTTCATTTGTTAATGGTCCCATATGCTTGTTCAAAAGATCTTGGGAATTCTGATAGCACATTAAACATACAATGAAAACTTTAAGTCCCAAGAATCGCCATGCATTTCCACTGCTTTGAAAGGGTCAGTCATTTCCGTTATACAGTCAAATCAAAATACACTCATTTACTATTCATTTATGCCACAACACAAACACATTCACAGTGAACAACAATCCAGATACAGAAAAGTTTTCAACTGAATGATTAGCAAGCATAGCGACTTTTGATTTAATAAAACACGATGATATTCTTCTGTTAATTGGTACACATTTAGAGTTCAAAATTGTTAGTAAACGTATAACACCATGAGAACATTTGGAATTTCAGTTTCAACAAAAAACCTGCTAGCAAAGTAGAGAGTATGACTTCATTTTATTAAAAAAATGGAAATGCATGACTTGAAGTATAATACTATAAGAGCCTCCTAACTTCAAACATTCCCATAGTTTACTGGTTTCGGAAACAGACGCAAAAAAGGCAAGCTTCCAGACACCAAACAGAGCTCCAGTGGCGCAATCGGTCAGCGCGCGGTACTTATAAAGCAGTAACTGTTGAGCAATGCCGAGGTTGTGAGTTCGAGCCTCACCTGGAGCATTGTTTTCCTCTTTTCATCCATTTTTGTCAATTGCCAAAGAAAGTCTCTCATGGTTCACCATCGCATCAAAACATGATCATTGGGGAAACGTGCCTAGTTCTTTTGCTTTCATGTCTTCTGGCTTCTGCACCCATGTTTTTCAGATAGTTTGCAGTTTGCAAACAAGAACATTTCTTAGAAATCAAATTGTAGTAACTGATTTGTTTGGAAAAGAAAAAAAAACTAAGTGCTCAGCTATATCTTGTTCAGCCCCAGTGGCCTAATGGATAAGGCACTGGCCTCCTAAGCCAGGGATTGTGGGTTCGAGTCCCATCTGGGGTGTTTGAGGCTGTTGATTACCAAAGCACACACACATGCTCTATTTTACTTCCAGATTTAAAGTGCTCAACCGTCTTCTTCATTTCTTAATGGTCCCATATGCTTGTTCAAAAGATCTTGGGAATTCTGATAGCACATTAAACATACAATGACAACTTTAAGTCCCAAGAATCGCCATGCATTTCCACTGCTTTGAAAGGGTCAGTCATTTCCGTTATACAGTCAAATCAAAATACACTCATTTACTATTCATTTATGCCGCAACACAAACACATTCACAGTGAACAACAATCCAGATACAGAAAAATTTTCAACTGAATGATTAGCAAGCATAGCGACTTTTGATTTAATAAAACACGATGATATTCTTCTGTTAATTGGTACACATTTAAAGTTCAAAATTCTTAGTAAACGTATAACACCATGAGAACATTTGGAATTTCAGTTTCAACAAAAAACCTGCTAGCAAAGTAGAGAGTATGACTTCATTTTATAAAAAAATGGAAATGCATGACTTGAAGTATAATACTATAAGAGCCTCCTAACTTCAAACATTCCCATAGTTTACTGGTTTCTGAAACGGATGCAAAAAAGGCAAGCTTCCAGACACCAAGCAGAGCTCCAGTGGCGCAATCGGTCAGCGCGCGGTACTTATAAAGCAGTAACTGTTGAGCAATGCCGAGGTTGTGAGTTCGAGCCTCACCTGGAGCATTGTTTTCCTCTTTTCATCCATTTTTGTCAATTGCCAAAGAAAGTCTTTCATGGTTCACCATCGCATCAAAACATGATCATTGGGGAAACGTGCCTAGTTCTTTTGCTTTCATGTCTTCTGGCTTCTGCACCCATGTTTTTCAGATAGTTTGCAGTTTGCAAACAAGAACATTTCTTAGAAATCAAATTGTAGTAACTGATTTGTTTGGAAAAGAAAAAAAAACTAAGTGCTCAGCTATATCTCGTTCAGCCCCAGTGGCCTAATGGATAAGGCACTGGCCTCCTAAGCCAGGGATTGTGGGTTCGAGTCCCATCTGGGGTGTTTGAGGCTGTTGATTACCAAAGCACACACACATGCTCTATTTTACTTCCAGATTTAAAGTGCTCAACCATCTTCTTCATTTCTTAATGGTTCCATATGCTTGTTCAAAAGATCTTGGGAATTCTGATAGCACATTAAACATACAATGACAACTTTAAGTCCCAAGAATCGCCATGCATTTCCACTGCTTTGAAAGGGTCAGTCATTTCCGTTATACAGTCAAATCAAAATACACTCATTTACTATTCATTTATGCCGCAACACAAACACATTCACAGTGAACAACAATCCAGATACAGAAAAGTTTTCAACTGAATGATTAGCAAGCATAGCGACTTTTGATTTAATAAAACACGATGATATTCTTCTGTTAATTGGTACACATTTAGAGTTCAAAATTCTTAGTAAACGTATAACACCATGAGAACATTTGGAATTTCAGTTTCAACAAAAAACCTGCTAGCAAAGTAGAGAGTATGACTTCATTTTATAAAAAAAATGGAAATGCATGACTTGAAGTATAATACTATAAGAGCCTCCTAACTTCAAACATTCCCATAGTTTACTGGTTTCGGAAACAGACGCAAAAAAGGCAAGCTTCCAGACACCAAGCAGAGCTCCAGTGGCGCAATCGGTCAGCGCGCGGTACTTATAAAGTAGTAACTGTTGAGCAATGCCGAGGTTGTGAGTTCGAGCCTCACCTGGAGCATTGTTTTCCTCTTTTCATCCATTTTTGTCAATTGCCAAAGAAAGTCTCTCATGGTTCACCATCGCATCAAAACATGATCATTGGGGAAACGTGCCTAGTTCTTTTGCTTTCATGTCTTCTGGCTTCTGCACCCATGTTTTTCAGATAGTTTGCAGTTTGCAAACAAGAACATTTCTTAGAAATCAAATTGTAGTAACTGATTTGTTTGGAAAAGAAAAAAAAACTAAGTGCTCAACTATATCTCGTTCAGCCCCAGTGGCCTAATGGATAAGGCACTGGCCTCCTAAGCCAGGGATTGTGGGTTCGAGTCCCATCTGGAGTGTTTGAGGCTGTTGATTACCAAAGCACACACACATGCTCTTTTTTACTTCCAGATTTAAAGTGCTCAACCATCTTCTTCATTTCTTAATGGTCCCATATGCTTGTTCAAAAGATCTTGGGAATTCTGATAGCACATTAAACATGCAATGACAACTTTAAGTCCCAAGAATCGCCATGCATTTCCACTGCTTTGAAAGGGTCAGTCATTTCCGTTATACAGTCAAATCAAAATACACTCATTTACTATTCATTTATGCCGCAACACAAACACATTCACAGTGAACTACAATCCAGATACAGAAAAGTTTTCAACTGAATGATTAGCAAGCATAGCGACTTTTGATTTAATAAAACACGATGATATTCTTCTGTTAATTGGTACACATTTAGAGTTCAAAATTCTTAGTAAACGTATAACACCATGAGAACATTTGGAATTTCAGTTTCAACAAAAAACCTGCTAGCAAAGTAGAGAGTATGACTTCATTTTATAAAAAAAATGGAAATGCATGACTTGAAGTATAATACTATAAGAGCCTCCTAACTTCAAACATTCCCATAGTTTACTGGTTTTGGAAACAGACACAAAAAAGGCAAGCTTCCAGACACCAAGCAGAGCTCCAGTGGCGCAATCGGTCAGCGCGCGGTACTTATAAAGCAGTAACTGTTGAGCAATGCCGAGGTTGTGAGTTCGAGCCTCACCTGGAGTATTGTTTTCCTCTTTTCATCCATTTTTGTCAATTGCCAAAGAAAGTCTCTCATGGTTCACCATCGCATCAAAACATGATCATTGGGGAAACGTGCCTAGTTCTTTTGCTTTCATGTCTTCTGGCTTCTGCACCCATGTTTTTCAGATAGTTTGCAGTTTGCAAACAAGAACATTTCTTAGAAATCAAATTGTAGTAACTGATTTGTTTGGAAAAGAAAAAAAAACTAAGTGCTCAGCAATATCTCGTTCAGCCCCAGTGGCCTAATGGATAAGGCACTGGCCTCCTAAGCCAGGGATTGTGGGTTCGAGTCCCATCTGGGGTGTTTGAGCCTGTTGATTACCAAAGCACACACACATGCTCTATTTTACTTCCAGATTTAAAGTGCTCAACCGTCTTCTTCATTTCTTAATGGTCCCATATGCTTGTTCAAAAGATCTTGGGAATTCTGAAAGCACATTAAACATACAATGAAAACTTTAAGTCCCAAGAATCGCCATGCATTTCCACTGCTTTGAAAGGGTCAGTCATTTCCGTTATACAGTCAAATCAAAATACACTCATTTACTATTCATTTATGCCGCAACACAAACACATTCACAGTGAACAACAATCCAGATACAGAAAAGTTTTCAACTGAATGATTAGCAAGCATAGCGACTTTTGATTTAATAAAACACGATGATATTCTTCTGTTAATTGGTACACATTTAGAGTTCAAAATTCTTAGTAAACGTATAACACCATGAGAACATTTGGAATTTCAGTTTCAACAAAAAACCTGCTAGCAAAGTAGAGAGTATGACTTCATTTTATAAAAAAATGGAAATGCATGACTTGAAGTATAATACTATAAGAGCCTCCTAACTTCAAACATTCCCATAGTTTACTGGTTTCGGAAACAGACGCAAAAAAGGCAAGCTTCCAGACACCAAGCAGAGCTCCAGTGGCGCAATCGGTCAGCGCGCGGTACTTATAAAGCAGTAACTGTTGAGCAATGCCGAGGTTGTGAGTTCGAGCCTCACCTGGAGCATTGTTTTCCTCTTTTCATCCATTTTTGTCAATTGCCAAAGAAAGTCTCTCATGGTTCACCATCGCATCAAAACATGATCATTGGGGAAACGTGCCTAGTTCTTTTGCTTTCATGTCTTCTGGCTTCTGCACCCATGTTTTTCAGATAGTTTGCAGTTTGCAAACAAGAACATTTCTTAGAAATCAAATTGTAGTAACTGATTTGTTTGGAAAAGAAAAAAAAACTAAGTGCTCAACTATATCTCGTTCAGCCCCAGTGGCCTAATGGATAAGGCACTGGCCTCCTAAGCCAGGGATTGTGGGTTCGAGTCCCATCTGGAGTGTTTGAGGCTGTTGATTACCAAAGCACACACACATGCTCTTTTTTACTTCCAGATTTAAAGTGCTCAACCATCTTCTTCATTTCTTAATGGTCCCATATGCTTGTTCAAAAGATCTTGGGAATTCTGATAGCACATTAAACATGCAATGACAACTTTAAGTCCCAAGAATCGCCATGCATTTCCACTGCTTTGAAAGGGTCAGTCATTTCCGTTATACAGTCAAATCAAAATACACTCATTTACTATTCATTTATGCCGCAACACAAACACATTCACAGTGAACTACAATCCAGATACAGAAAAGTTTTCAACTGAATGATTAGCAAGCATAGCGACTTTTGATTTAATAAAACACGATGATATTCTTCTGTTAATTGGTACACATTTAGAGTTCAAAATTCTTAGTAAACGAATAACACCATGAGAACATTTGGAATTTCAGTTTCAACAAAAAACCTGCTAGCAAAGTAGAGAGTATGACTTCATTTTATAAAAAAAATGGAAATGCATGACTTGAAGTATAATACTATAAGAGCCTCCTAACTTCAAACATTCCCATAGTTTACTGGTTTTGGAAACAGACACAAAAAAGGCAAGCTTCCAGACACCAAGCAGAGCTCCAGTGGCGCAATCGGTCAGCGCGCGGTACTTATAAAGCAGTAACTGTTGAGCAATG
The DNA here is from genome assembly GCF_040894005.1 of Engystomops pustulosus. Taxonomy (NCBI): domain Eukaryota; kingdom Metazoa; phylum Chordata; class Amphibia; order Anura; family Leptodactylidae; genus Engystomops; species Engystomops pustulosus. Next base: position 58,427 of record NW_027285187.1, on the reverse strand, counting down.
CCGAGGTTGTGAGTTCGAGCCTCACCTGGAGTATTGTTTTCCTCTTTTCATCCATTTTTGTCAATTGCCAAAGAAAGTCTCTCATGGTTCACCATCGCATCAAAACATGATCATTGGGGAAACGTGCCTAGTTCTTTTGCTTTCATGTCTTCTGGCTTCTGCACCCATGTTTTTCAGATAGTTTGCAGTTTGCAAACAAGAACATTTCTTAGAAATCAAATTGTAGTAACTGATTTGTTTGGAAAAGAAAAAAAAACTAAGTGCTCAGCTATATCTCGTTCAGCCCCAGTGGCCTAATGGATAAGGCACTGGCCTCCTAAGCCAGGGATTGTGGGTTCGAGTCCCATCTGGGGTGTTTGAGCCTGTTGATTACCAAAGCACACACACATGCTCTATTTTACTTCCAGATTTAAAGTGCTCAACCGTCTTCTTCATTTCTTAATGGTCCCATATGCTTGTTCAAAAGATCTTGGGAATTCTGATAGCACATTAAACATACAATGAAAACTTTAAGTCCCAAGAATCGCCATGCATTTCCACTGCTTTGAAAGGGTCAGTCATTTCCGTTATACAGTCAAATCAAAATACACTCATTTACTATTCATTTATGCCGCAACACAAACACATTCACAGTGAACAACAATCCAGATACAGAAAAGTTTTCAACTGAATGATTAGCAAGCATAGCGACTTTTGATTTAATAAAACACTATGATATTCTTCTGTTAATTGGTACACATTTAGAGTTCAAAATTCTTAGTAAACGTATAACACCATGAGAACATTTGGAATTTCAGTTTCAACAAAAAACCTGCTAGCAAAGTAGAGAGTATGACTTCATTTTATAAAAAAAATGGAAATGCATGACTTGAAGTATAATACTATAAGAGCCTCCTAACTTCAAACATTCCCATAGTTTACTGGTTTCGGAAACAGACGCAAAAAAGGCAAGCTTCCAGACACCAAGCAGAGCTCCAGTGGTGCAATCGGTCAGCGTGCGGTACTTATAAAGCAGTAACTGTTGAGCAATGCCGAGGTTGTGAGTTCGAGCCTCACCTGGAGCATTGTTTTCCTCTTTTCATCCATTTTTGTCAATTGCCAAAGAAAGTCTCTCATGGTTCACCATCGCATCAAAACATGATCATTGGGGAAACGTGCCTAGTTCTTTTGCTTTCATGTCTTCTGGCTTCTGCACCCATGTTTTTCAGATAGTTTGCAGTTTGCAAACAAGAACATTTCTTAGAAATCAAATTGTAGTAACTGATTTGTTTGAAAAAGAAAAAAAACTAAGTGCTCAGCTATTTCTCGTTCAGCCCCAGTGGCCTAATGGATAAGGCACTGGCCTCCTAAGCCAGGGATTGTGGGTTCGGGTCCCATGTGGGGTGTTTGAGGATTTTGATTACCAAAGCACACACACATGCTCTATTTTACTTCCAGATTTAAAGTGCTCAACCATCTTCTTCATTTCTTAATGGTCCCATATGCTTGTTCAAAAGATCTTGGGAATTCTGATAGCACATTAAACATACAATGACAACTTTAAGTCCCAAGAATCGCCATGCATTTCCACTGCTTTGAAAGGGTCAGTCATTTCCGTTATACAGTCAAATCAAAATACACTCATTTACTATTCATTTATGCCGCAACACAAACACATTCACAGTGAACAACAATCCAGATACAGAAAAGTTTTCAACTGAATGATTAGCAAGCATAGCGACTTTTGATTTAATAAAACACGATGATATTCTTCTGTTAATTGGTACACATTTAGAGTTCAAAATTGTTAGTAAACGTATAACACCATGAGAACATTTGGAATTTCAGTTTCAACAAAAAACCTGCTAGCAAAGTAGAGAGTATGACTTCATTTTATTAAAAAAATGGAAATGCATGACTTGAAGTATAATACTACAAGAGCCTCCTAACTTCAAACATTCCCATAGTGTACTGGTTTCGGAAACAGACGCAAAAAAGGCAAGCTTCCAGACACCAAGCAGAGCTCCAGTGGCGCAATCGGTCAGCGCGCGGTACTTATAAAGCAGTAACTGTTGAGCAATGCCGAGGTTGTGAGTTCGAGCCTCACCTGGAGCATTGTTTTCCTCTTTTCATCCATTTTTGTCAATTGCCAAAGAAAGTCTCTCATGGTTCACCATCGCATCAAAACATGATCATTGGGGAAACGTGCCTAGTTCTTTTGCTTTCATGTCTTCTGGCTTCTGCACCCATGTTTTTCAGATAGTTTGCAGTTTGCAAACAAGAACATTTCTTAGAAATCAAATTGTAGTAACTGATTTGTTTGGAAAAGAAAAAAAAACTAAGTGCTCAACTATATCTCGTTCAGCCCCAGTGGCCTAATGGATAAGGCACTGGCCTCCTAAGCCAGGGATTGTGGGTTCGAGTCCCATCTGGAGTGTTTGAGGCTGTTGATTACCAAAGCACACACACATGCTCTTTTTTACTTCCAGATTTAAAGTGCTCAACCATCTTCTTCATTTCTTAATGGTCCCATATGCTTGTTCAAAAGATCTTGGGAATTCTGATAGCACATTAAACATGCAATGACAACTTTAAGTCCCAAGAATCGCCATGCATTTCCACTGCTTTGAAAGGGTCAGTCATTTCCGTTATACAGTCAAATCAAAATACACTCATTTACTATTCATTTATGCCGCAACACAAACACATTCACAGTGAACTACAATCCAGATACAGAAAAGTTTTCAACTGAATGATTAGCAAGCATAGCGACTTTTGATTTAATAAAACACGATGATATTCTTCTGTTAATTGGTACACATTTAGAGTTCAAAATTCTTAGTAAACGAATAACACCATGAGAACATTTGGAATTTCAGTTTCAACAAAAAACCTGCTAGCAAAGTAGAGAGTATGACTTCATTTTATAAAAAAAATGGAAATGCATGACTTGAAGTATAATACTATAAGAGCCTCCTAACTTCAAACATTCCCATAGTTTACTGGTTTTGGAAACAGACACAAAAAAGGCAAGCTTCCAGACACCAAGCAGAGCTCCAGTGGCGCAATCGGTCAGCGCGCGGTACTTATAAAGCAGTAACTGTTGAGCAATGCCGAGGTTGTGAGTTCGAGCCTCACCTGGAGTATTGTTTTCCTCTTTTCATCCATTTTTGTCAATTGCCAAAGAAAGTCTCTCATGGTTCACCATCGCATCAAAACATGATCATTGGGGAAACGTGCCTAGTTCTTTTGCTTTCATGTCTTCTGGCTTCTGCACCCATGTTTTTCAGATAGTTTGCAGTTTGCAAACAAGAACATTTCTTAGAAATCAAATTGTAGTAACTGATTTGTTTGGAAAAGAAAAAAAAACTAAGTGCTCAGCTATATCTCGTTCAGCCCCAGTGGCCTAATGGATAAGGCACTGGCCTCCTAAGCCAGGGATTGTGGGTTCGAGTCCCATCTGGGGTGTTTGAGCCTGTTGATTACCAAAGCACACACACATGCTCTATTTTACTTCCAGATTTAAAGTGCTCAACCGTCTTCTTCATTTCTTAATGGTCCCATATGCTTGTTCAAAAGATCTTGGGAATTCTGATAGCACATTAAACATACAATGAAAACTTTAAGTCCCAAGAATCGCCATGCATTTCCACTGCTTTGAAAGGGTCAGTCATTTCCGTTATACAGTCAAATCAAAATACACTCATTTACTATTCATTTATGCCGCAACACAAACACATTCACAGTGAACAACAATCCAGATACAGAAAAGTTTTCAACTGAATGATTAGCAAGCATAGCGACTTTTGATTTAATAAAACACTATGATATTCTTCTGTTAATTGGTACACATTTAGAGTTCAAAATTCTTAGTAAACGTATAACACCATGAGAACATTTGGAATTTCAGTTTCAACAAAAAACCTGCTAGCAAAGTAGAGAGTATGACTTCATTTTATAAAAAAAATGGAAATGCATGACTTGAAGTATAATACTATAAGAGCCTCCTAACTTCAAACATTCCCATAGTTTACTGGTTTCGGAAACAGACGCAAAAAAGGCAAGCTTCCAGACACCAAGCAGAGCTCCAGTGGTGCAATCGGTCAGCGTGCGGTACTTATAAAGCAGTAACTGTTGAGCAATGCCGAGGTTGTGAGTTCGAGCCTCACCTGGAGCATTGTTTTCCTCTTTTCATCCATTTTTGTCAATTGCCAAAGAAAGTCTCTCATGGTTCACCATCGCATCAAAACATGATCATTGGGGAAACGTGCCTAGTTCTTTTGCTTTCATGTCTTCTGGCTTCTGCACCCATGTTTTTCAGATAGTTTGCAGTTTGCAAACAAGAACATTTCTTAGAAATCAAATTGTAGTAACTGATTTGTTTGAAAAAGAAAAAAAACTAAGTGCTCAGCTATTTCTCGTTCAGCCCCAGTGGCCTAATGGATAAGGCACTGGCCTCCTAAGCCAGGGATTGTGGGTTCGGGTCCCATGTGGGGTGTTTGAGGATTTTGATTACCAAAGCACACACACATGCTCTATTTTACTTCCAGATTTAAAGTGCTCAACCATCTTCTTCATTTCTTAATGGTCCCATATGCTTGTTCAAAAGATCTTGGGAATTCTGATAGCACATTAAACATACAATGACAACTTTAAGTCCCAAGAATCGCCATGCATTTCCACTGCTTTGAAAGGGTCAGTCATTTCCGTTATACAGTCAAATCAAAATACACTCATTTACTATTCATTTATGCCGCAACACAAACACATTCACAGTGAACAACAATCCAGATACAGAAAAGTTTTCAACTGAATGATTAGCAAGCATAGCGACTTTTGATTTAATAAAACACGATGATATTCTTCTGTTAATTGGTACACATTTAGAGTTCAAAATTGTTAGTAAACGTATAACACCATGAGAACATTTGGAATTTCAGTTTCAACAAAAAACCTGCTAGCAAAGTAGAGAGTATGACTTCATTTTATTAAAAAAATGGAAATGCATGACTTGAAGTATAATACTATAAGAGCCTCCTAACTTCAAACATTCCCATAGTGTACTGGTTTCGGAAACAGACGCAAAAAAGGCAAGCTTCCAGACACCAAGCAGAGCTCCAGTGGCGCAATCGGTCAGCGCGCGGTACTTATAAAGCAGTAACTGTTGAGCAATGCCGAGGTTGTGAGTTCGAGCCTCACCTGGAGCATTGTTTTCCTCTTTTCATCCATTTTTGTCAATTGCCAAAGAAAGTCTCTCATGGTTCACCATCGCATCAAAACATGATCATTGGGGAAACGTGCCTAGTTCTTTTGCTTTCATGTCTTCTGGCTTCTGCACCCATGTTTTTCAGATAGTTTGCAGTTTGCAAACAAGAACATTTCTTAGAAATCAAATTGTAGTAACTGATTTGTTTGGAAAAGAAAAAAAAACTAAGTGCTCAGCTATATCTTGTTCAGCCCCAGTGGCCTAATGGATAAGGCACTGGCCTCCTAAGCCAGGGATTGTGGGTTCGAGTCCCATCTGGGGTGTTTGAGGCTGTTGATTACCAAAGCACACACACATGCTCTATTTTACTTCCAGATTTAAAGTGCTCAACCGTCTTCTTCATTTGTTAATGGTCCCATATGCTTGTTCAAAAGATCTTGGGAATTCTGATAGCACATTAAACATACAATGAAAACTTTAAGTCCCAAGAATCGCCATGCATTTCCACTGCTTTGAAAGGGTCAGTCATTTCCGTTATACAGTCAAATCAAAATACACTCATTTACTATTCATTTATGCCACAACACAAACACATTCACAGTGAACAACAATCCAGATACAGAAAAGTTTTCAACTGAATGATTAGCAAGCATAGCGACTTTTGATTTAATAAAACACGATGATATTCTTCTGTTAATTGGTACACATTTAGAGTTCAAAATTGTTAGTAAACGTATAACACCATGAGAACATTTGGAATTTCAGTTTCAACAAAAAACCTGCTAGCAAAGTAGAGAGTATGACTTCATTTTATTAAAAAAATGGAAATGCATGACTTGAAGTATAATACTATAAGAGCCTCCTAACTTCAAACATTCCCATAGTTTACTGGTTTCGGAAACAGACGCAAAAAAGGCAAGCTTCCAGACACCAAACAGAGCTCCAGTGGCGCAATCGGTCAGCGCGCGGTACTTATAAAGCAGTAACTGTTGAGCAATGCCGAGGTTGTGAGTTCGTGCCTCACCTGGAGCATTGTTTTCCTCTTTTCATCCATTTTTGTCAATTGCCAAAGAAAGTCTCTCATGGTTCACCATCGCATCAAAACATGATCATTGGGGAAACGTGCCTAGTTCTTTTGCTTTCATGTCTTCTGGCTTATGCACCCATGTTTTTCAGATAGTTTGCAGTTTGCAAACAAGAACATTTCTTAGAAATCAAATTGTAGTAACTGATTTGTTTGGAAAAGAAAAAAAAAACTAAGTGCTCAGCTATATCTCGTTCAGCCCCAGTGGCCTAATGGATAAGGCACTGGCCTCCTAAGCCAGGGATTGTGGGTTCGAGTCCCATCTGGGGTGTTTGAGGCTGTTGATTACCAAAGCACACACACATGCTCTATTTTACTTCCAGATTTAAAGTGCTCAACCATCTTCTTCATTTCTTAATGGTCCCATATGCTTGTTCAAAAGATCTTGGGAATTCTGATAGCACATTAAACATACAATGACAACTTTAAGTCCCAAGAATCGCCATGCATTTCCACTGCTTTGAAAGGGTCAGTCATTTCCGTTATACAGTCAAATCAAAATACACTCATTTACTATTCATTTATGCCGCAACACAAACACATTCACAGTGAACAACAATCCAGATACAGAAAAGTTTTCAACTGAATGATTAGCAAGCATAGCGACTTTTGATTTAATAAAACACGATGATATTCTTCTGTTAATTGGTACACATTTAGAGTTCAAAATTCTTAGTAAACGTATAACACCATGAGAACATTTGGAATTTCAGTTTCAACAAAAAACCTGCTAGCAAAGTAGAGAGTATGACTTCATTTTATAAAAAAAATGGAAATGCATGACTTGAAGTATAATACTATAAGAGCCTCCTAACTTCAAACATTCCCATAGTTTACTGGTTTCGGAAACAGACGCAAAAAAGGCAAGCTTCCAGACACCAAGCAGAGCTCTAGTGGCGCAATCGGTCAGCGCGCGGTACTTATAAAGCAGTAACTGTTGAGCAATGCCGAGGTTGTGAGTTCGAGCCTCACCTGGAGCATTGTTTTCCTCTTTTCATCCATTTTTGTCAATTGCCAAAGAAAGTCTCTCATGGTTCACCATCGCATCAAAACATGATCATTGGGGAAACGTGCCTAGTTCTTTTGCTTTCATGTCTTCTGGCTTCTGCACCCATGTTTTTCAGATAGTTTGCAGTTTGCAAACAAGAACATTTCTTAGAAATCAAATTGTAGTAACTGATTTGTTTAGAAAAGAAAAAAAAACTAAGTGCTCAGCTATATCTCGTTCAGCCCCAGTGGCCTAATGGATAAGGCACTGGCCTCCTAAGCCAGGGATTGTGGGTTCGAGTCCCATCTGGGGTGTTTGAGGCTGTTGATTACCAAAGCACACACACATGCTCTGTTTTACTTCCAGATTTAAAGTTCTCAACCGTCTTCTTCATTTCTTAATGGTCCCATATGCTTGTTCAAACGATCTTGGGAATTCTGATAGCACATTAAACATACAATGAAAACTTTAAGTCCCAAGAATCGCCATGCATTTCCACTGCTTTGAAAGGGTCAGTCATTTCCGTTATACAGTCAAATCAAAATACACTCATTTACTATTCATTTATGCCGCAACACAAACACATTCACAGTGAACAACAATCCAGATACAGAAAAGTTTTCAACTGAATGATTAGCAAGCATAGCGACTTTTGATTTAATAAAACACGATGATATTCTTCTGTTAATTGGTAAACATTTAGAGTTCAAAATTCTTAGTAAACGTATAACACCATGAGAACATTTGGAATTTCAGTTTCAACAAAAAACCTGCTAGCAAAGTAGAGAGTATGACTTCATTTTATAAAAAAATGGAAATGCATGACTTGAAGTATAATACTATAAGAGCCTCCTAACTTCAAACATTCCCATAGTTTACTGGTTTCGGAAACAGACGCAAAAAAGGCAAGCTTCCAGACACCAAGCAGAGCTCCAGTGGCGCAATCGTTCAGCGCGCGGTACTTATAAAGCAGTAACTGTTGAGCAATGCCGAGGTTGTGAGTTCGAGCCTCACCTGGAGCATTGTTTTCCTCTTTTCATCCATTTTTGTCAATTGCCAAAGAAAGTCTCTCATGGTTCACCATCGCATCAAAACATGATCATTGGGGAAACGTGCCTAGTTCTTTTGCTTTCATGTCTTCTGGCTTCTGCACCCATGTTTTTTAGGTAGTTTGCAGTTTGCAAACAAGAACATTTCTTAGAAATCAAATTGTAGTAACTGATTTGTTTGGAAAAGAAAAAAAAACTAAGTGCTCGGCTATATCTCGTTCAGCCCCAATGGCCTAATGGATAAGGCACTGGCCTCCTAAGCCAGGGATTGTGGGTTTGGGTCCCATCTGGGGTGTTTGAGGCTGTTGATTACCAAAGCACACACACATGCTCTATTTTACTTCCAGATTTAAAGTGCTCAACCATCTTCTTCATTTCTTAATGGTCCCATATGCTTGTTCAAAAGATCTTGGGAATTCTGATAGCACATTAAACATACAATGACAACTTTAAGTCCCAAGAATCGCCATGCATTTCCACTGCTTTGAAAGGGTCAGTCATTTCCATTATACAGTCAAATCAAAATACACTCATTTACTATTTATTTATGCTGCAACACAAACACATTCACAGTGAACAACAATCCAGATACAGAAAAGTTTTCAACTGAATGATTAGCAAGCATAGCGACTTTTGATTTAATAAAACACGATGATATTCTTCTGTTAATTGGTACACATTTAGAGTTCAAAATTCTTAGTAAACGTATAACACCATGAGAACATTTGGAATTTCAGTTTCAACAAAAAACCTGCTAGCAAAGTAGAGAGTATGACTTCATTTTATAAAAAAATGGAAATGCATGACTTGAAGTATAATACTATAAGAGCCTCCTAACTTCAAACATTCCCATAGTTTACTGGTTTCGGAAACAGACACAAAAAAGGCAAGCTTCCAGACACCAAGCAGAGCTCCAGTGGCGCAATCGGTCAGCGCGCGGTACTTATAAAGCAGTAACTGTTGAGCAATGCCGAGGTTGTGAGTTCGAGCCTCACCTGGAGCATTGTTTTCCTCTTTTCATCCATTTTTGTCAATTGCCAAAGAAAGTCTCTCATGGTTCACCATCGCATCAAAACATGATCATTGGGGAAACGTGCCTAGTTCTTTTGCTTTCATGTCTTCTGGCTTCTGCACCCATGTTTTTCAGATAGTTTACAGTTTGCAAACAAGAACATTTCTTAGAAATCAAATTGTAGTAACTGATTTGTTTGGAAAAGAAAAAAAAACTAAGTGCTCAGCTATATCTCGTTCAGCCCCAGTGGCCTAATGGATAAGGCACTGCCTCCTAAGCCAGGGATTGTGGGTTCGAGTCCCATCTGGAGTGTTTGAGGCTTTTGATTACCAAAGCACACACACATGCTCTTTTTTACTTCCAGATTTAAAGTGCTCAACCATCTTCTTCATTTCTTAATGGTCCCATATGCTTGTTCAAAAGATCTTGGGAATTCTGATAGCACATTAAACATACAATGAAAACTTTAAGTCCCAAGAATCGCCATGCATTTCCACTGCTTTGAAAGGGTCAGTCATTTCCGTTATACAGTCAAATCAAAATACACTCATTTACTATTCATTTATGCCGCAACACAAACACATTCACAGTGAACAACAATCCAGATACAGAAAAGTTTTCAACTGAATGATTAGCAAGCATAGCGACTTTTGATTTAATAAAACACGATGATATTCTTCTGTTAACTGGTACACATTTAGAGTTCAAAATTCTTAGTAAACGTATAACACCATGAGAACATTTGGAATTTCAGTTTCAACTAAAAACCTGCTAGCAAAGTAGAGAGTATGACTTCATTTTATTAAAAAAATGGAAATGCATGACTTGAAGTATAATACTATAAGAGCCTCCTAACTTCAAACATTCCCATAGTTTACTGGTTTCGGAAACAGACGCAAAAAAGGCAAGCTTCCAGACACCAAGCAGAGCTCCAGTGGCGCAATCGGTCAGCGTGCGGTACTTATAAAGCAGTAACTGTTGAGCAATGCCGAGGTTGTGAGTTCGAGCCTCACCTGGAGCATTGTTTTCCTCTTTTCATCCATTTTTGTCAATTGCCAAAGAAAGTCTCTCATGGTTCACCATCGCATCAAAACATGATCATTGGGGAAACGTGCCTAGTTCTTTTGCTTTCATGTCTTCTGGCTTCTGCACCCATGTTTTTCAGATAGTTTGCAGTTTGCAAACAAGAACATTTCTTAGAAATCAAATTGTAGTAACTGATTTGTTTGGAAAAGAAAAAAAAACCAAGTGCTCAGCTATATCTCGTTCAGCCCCAGTGGCCTAATGGATAAGGCACTGGCCTCCTAAGCCAGGGATTGTGGGTTCGAGTCCCATCTGGTGTGTTTGCGGCTGTTGATTACCAAAGCACACACACATGCTCTATTTTACTTCCAGATTTAAAGTGCTCAACCGTCTTCTTCATTTCTTAATGGTCCCATATGCTTGTTCAAAAGATCTTGGGAATTCTGATAGCACATTAAACATACAATGACAACTTTAAGTCCCAAGAATCGCCATGCATTTCCACTGCTTTGAAAGGGTCAGTCATTTCCGTTATACAGTCAAATCAAAATACACTCATTTACTATTCCTTTATGCCGCAACACAAACACATTCACAGTGAACAACAATCCAGATACAGAAAAGTTTTCAACTGAATGATTAGCAAGCATAGCGACTTTTGATTTAATAAAACACGATGATATTCTTCTGTTAATTGGTACACATTTAGAGTTCAAAATTCTTAGTAAACGTATAACACCATGAGAACATTTGGAATTTCAGTTTCAACAAAAAACCTGCTAGCAAAGTAGAGAGTATGACTTCATTTTATTAAAAAAATGGAAATGCATGACTTGAAGTATAATACTATAAGAGCCTCCTAACTTCAAACATTCCCATAGTTTACTGGTTTCGGAAACAGACGCAAAAAAGGCAAGCTTCCAGACACCAAGCAGAGCTCCAGTGGCGCAATCGGTCAGCGCGCGGTACTTATAAAGCAGTAACTGTTGAGCAATGCCGAGGTTGTGAGTTCGAGCCTCACCTGGAGCATTGTTTTCCTCTTTTCATCCATTTTTGTCAATTGCCAAAGAAAGTCTCTCATGGTTCACCATCGCATCAAAACATGATCATTGGGGAAACGTGCCTAGTTCTTTTGCTTTCATGTCTTCTGGCTTCTGCACCCATGTTTTTCAGATAGTTTGCAGTTTGCAAACAAGAACATTTCTTAGAAATCAAATTGTAGTAACTGATTTGTTTGGAAAAGAAAAAAAAACTAAGTGCTCAGCTATATCTTGTTCAGCCCCAGTGGCCTAATGGATAAGGCACTGGCCTCCTAAGCCAGGGATTGTGGGTTCGAGTCCCATCTGGGGTGTTTGAGGCTGTTGATTACCAAAGCACACACACATGCTCTATTTTACTTCCAGATTTAAAGTGCTCAACCGTCTTCTTCATTTGTTAATGGTCCCATATGCTTGTTCAAAAGATCTTGGGAATTCTGATAGCACATTAAACATACAATGAAAACTTTAAGTCCCAAGAATCGCCATGCATTTCCACTGCTTTGAAAGGGTCAGTCATTTCCGTTATACAGTCAAATCAAAATACACTCATTTACTATTCATTTATGCCACAACACAAACACATTCACAGTGAACAACAATCCAGATACAGAAAAGTTTTCAACTGAATGATTAGCAAGCATAGCGACTTTTGATTTAATAAAACACGATGATATTCTTCTGTTAATTGGTACACATTTAGAGTTCAAAATTGTTAGTAAACGTATAACACCATGAGAACATTTGGAATTTCAGTTTCAACAAAAAACCTGCTAGCAAAGTAGAGAGTATGACTTCATTTTATTAAAAAAATGGAAATGCATGACTTGAAGTATAATACTATAAGAGCCTCCTAACTTCAAACATTCCCATAGTTTACTGGTTTCGGAAACAGACGCAAAAAAGGCAAGCTTCCAGACACCAAACAGAGCTCCAGTGGCGCAATCGGTCAGCGCGCGGTACTTATAAAGCAGTAACTGTTGAGCAATGCCGAGGTTGTGAGTTCGAGCCTCACCTGGAGCATTGTTTTCCTCTTTTCATCCATTTTTGTCAATTGCCAAAGAAAGTCTCTCATGGTTCACCATCGCATCAAAACATGATCATTGGGGAAACGTGCCTAGTTCTTTTGCTTTCATGTCTTCTGGCTTCTGCACCCATGTTTTTCAGATAGTTTGCAGTTTGCAAACAAGAACATTTCTTAGAAATCAAATTGTAGTAACTGATTTGTTTGGAAAAGAAAAAAAAACTAAGTGCTCAGCTATATCTTGTTCAGCCCCAGTGGCCTAATGGATAAGGCACTGGCCTCCTAAGCCAGGGTTTGTGGGTTCGAATCCCATCTGGGGTGTTTGAGGCTGTTGATTACCAAAGCACACACACATGCTCTATTTTACTTCCAGATTTAAAGTGCTCAACCGTCTTCTTCATTTGTTAATGGTCCCATATGCTTGTTCAAAAGATCTTGGGAATTCTGATAGCACATTAAACATACAATGAAAACTTTAAGTCCCAAGAATCGCCATGCATTTCCACTGCTTTGAAAGGGTCAGTCATTTCCGTTATACAGTCAAATCAAAATACACTCATTTACTATTCATTTATGCCACAACACAAACACATTCACAGTGAACAACAATCCAGATACAGAAAAGTTTTCAACTGAATGATTAGCAAGCATATCGACTTTTGATTTAATAAAACACGATGATATTCTTCTGTTAATTGGTACACATTTAGAGTTCAAAATTGTTAGTAAACGTATAACACCATGAGAACATTTGGAATTTCAGTTTCAACAAAAAACCTGCTAGCAAAGTAGAGAGTATGACTTCATTTTATTAAAAAAATGGAAATGCATGACTTGAAGTATAATACTATAAGAGCCTCCTAACTTCAAACATTCCCATAGTTTACTGGTTTCGGAAACAGACGCAAAAAAGGCAAGCTTCCAGACACCAAACAGAGCTCCAGTGGCGCAATCGGTCAGCGCGCGGTACTTATAAAGCAGTAACTGTTGAGCAATGCCGAGGTTGTGAGTTCAACCCTCACCTGGAGCATTGTTTTCCTCTTTTCATCCATTTTTGTCAATTGCCAAAGAAAGTCTCTCATGGTTCACCATCGCATCAAAACATGATCATTGGGGAAACGTGCCTAGTTCTTTTGCTTTCATGTCTTCTGGCTTCTGCACCCATGTTTTTCAGATAGTTTGCAGTTTGCAAACAAGAACATTTCTTAGAAATCAAATTGTAGTAACTGATTTGTTTGGAAAAGAAAAAAAAACTAAGTGCTCAGCTATTTCTCATTCAGCCCCAGTGGCCTAATGGATAAGGCACTGACCTCCTAAGCCAGGGATTGTGGGTTCAAGTCCCATCTGGGGTGTTTGATGCTGTTGATTACCAAAGCACACACACATGCTCTATTTTACTTCCAGATTTAAAGTGCTCAACCGTCTTCTTCATTTCTTAATGGTCCCATATGCTTGTTCAAAAGATCTTGGGAATTCTGATAGCACATTAAACATACAATGACAACTTTAAGTCCCAAGAATCGCCATGCATTTCCACTGCTTTGAAAGGGTCAGTCATTTCCGTTATACAGTCAAATCAAAATACACTCATTTACTATTCATTTATGCCGCAACACAAACACATTCACAGTGAACAACAATCCAGATACAGAAAAGTTTTCAACTGAATGATTAGCAAGCATAGCGACTTTTGATTTAATAAAACACGATGATATTCTTCTGTTAATTGGTACACATTTAAAGTTCAAAATTCTTAGTAAACGTATAACACCATGAGAACATTTGGAATTTCAGTTTCAACAAAAAACCTGCTAGCAAAGTAGAGAGTATGACTTCATTTTATAAAAAAATGGAAATGCATGACTTGAAGTATAATACTATAAGAGCCTCCTAACTTCAAACATTCCCATAGTTTACTGGTTTCTGAAACGGATGCAAAAAAGGCAAGCTTCCAGACACCAAGCAGAGCTCCAGTGGCGCAATCGGTCAGCGCGCGGTACTTATAAAGCAGTAACTGTTGAGCAATGCCGAGGTTGTGAGTTCGAGCCTCACCTGGAGCATTGTTTTCCTCTTTTCATCCATTTTTGTCAATTGCCAAAGAAAGTCTTTCATGGTTCACCATCGCATCAAAACATGATCATTGGGGAAACGTGCCTAGTTCTTTTGCTTTCATGTCTTCTGGCTTCTGCACCCATGTTTTTCAGATAGTTTGCAGTTTGCAAACAAGAACATTTCTTAGAAATCAAATTGTAGTAACTGATTTGTTTGGAAAAGAAAAAAAAACTAAGTGCTCAGCTATATCTCGTTCAGCCCCAGTGGCCTAATGGATAAGGCACTGGCCTCCTAAGCCAGGGATTGTGGGTTCGAGTCCCATCTGGGGTGTTTGAGGCTGTTGATTACCAAAGCACACACACATGCTCTATTTTACTTCCAGATTTAAAGTGCTCAACCATCTTCTTCATTTCTTAATGGTCCCATATGCTTGTTCAAAAGATCTTGGGAATTCTGATAGCACATTAAACATACAATGACAACTTTAAGTCCCAAGAATCGCCATGCATTTCCACTGCTTTGAAAGGGTCAGTCATTTCCGTTATACAGTCAAATCAAAATACACTCATTTACTATTCATTTATGCCGCAACACAAACACATTCACAGTGAACAACAATCCAGATACAGAAAAGTTTTCAACTGAATGATTAGCAAGCATAGCGACTTTTGATTTAATAAAACACGATGATATTCTTCTGTTAATTGGTACACATTTAGAGTTCAAAATTCTTAGTAAACGTATAACACCATGA
This sequence comes from Engystomops pustulosus, assembly GCF_040894005.1. NCBI lineage: Eukaryota > Metazoa > Chordata > Amphibia > Anura > Leptodactylidae > Engystomops > Engystomops pustulosus. The sequence continues at coordinate 43,219 of NW_027285187.1, read as the reverse complement.
GAACATTTGGAATTTCAGTTTCAACAAAAAACCTGCTAGCAAAGTAGAGAGTATGACTTCATTTTATAAAAAAAATGGAAATGCATGACTTGAAGTATAATACTATAAGAGCCTCCTAACTTCAAACATTCCCATAGTTTACTGGTTTCGGAAACAGACGCAAAAAAGGCAAGCTTCCAGACACCAAGCAGAGCTCCAGTGGCGCAATCGGTCAGCGCGCGGTACTTATAAAGCAGTAACTGTTGAGCAATGCCGAGGTTGTGAGTTCGAGCCTCACCTGGAGCATTGTTTTCCTCTTTTCATCCATTTTTGTCAATTGCCAAAGAAAGTCTCTCATGGTTCACCATCGCATCAAAACATGATCATTGGGGAAACGTGCCTAGTTCTTTTGCTTTCATGTCTTCTGGCTTCTGCACCCATGTTTTTCAGATAGTTTGCAGTTTGCAAACAAGAACATTTCTTAGAAATCAAATTGTAGTAACTGATTTGTTTGGAAAAGAAAAAAAAACTAAGTGCTCAACTATATCTCGTTCAGCCCCAGTGGCCTAATGGATAAGGCACTGGCCTCCTAAGCCAGGGATTATGGGTTCGAGTCCCATCTGGAGTGTTTGAGGCTGTTGATTACCAAAGCACACACACATGCTCTTTTTTACTTCCAGATTTAAAGTGCTCAACCATCTTCTTTATTTCTTAATGGTCCCATATGCTTGTTCAAAAGATCTTGGGAATTCTGATAGCACATTAAACATGCAATGACAACTTTAAGTCCCAAGAATCGCCATGCATTTCCACTGCTTTGAAAGGGTCAGTCATTTCCGTTATACAGTCAAATCAAAATACACTCATTTACTATTCATTTATGCCGCAACACAAACACATTCACAGTGAACTACAATCCAGATACAGAAAAGTTTTCAACTGAATGATTAGCAAGCATAGCGACTTTTGATTTAATAAAACACGATGATATTCTTCTGTTAATTGGTACACATTTAGAGTTCAAAATTCTTAGTAAACGTATAACACCATGAGAACATTTGGAATTTCAGTTTCAACAAAAAACCTGCTAGCAAAGTAGAGAGTATGACTTCATTTTATAAAAAAAATGGAAATGCATGACTTGAAGTATAATACTATAAGAGCCTCCTAACTTCAAACATTCCCATAGTTTACTGGTTTTGGAAACAGACACAAAAAAGGCAAGCTTCCAGACACCAAGCAGAGCTCCAGTGGCGCAATCGGTCAGCGCGCGGTACTTATAAAGCAGTAACTGTTGAGCAATGCCGAGGTTGTGAGTTCGAGCCTCACCTGGAGTATTGTTTTCCTCTTTTCATCCATTTTTGTCAATTGCCAAAGAAAGTCTCTCATGGTTCACCATCGCATCAAAACATGATCATTGGGGAAACGTGCCTAGTTCTTTTGCTTTCATGTCTTCTGGCTTCTGCACCCATGTTTTTCAGATAGTTTGCAGTTTGCAAACAAGAACATTTCTTAGAAATCAAATTGTAGTAACTGATTTGTTTGGAAAAGAAAAAAAAACTAAGTGCTCAGCTATATCTCGTTCAGCCCCAGTGGCCTAATGGATAAGGCACTGGCCTCCTAAGCCAGGGATTGTGGGTTCGAGTCCCATCTGGGGTGTTTGAGGCTGTTGATTACCAAAGCACACACACATGCTCTATTTTACTTCCAGATTTAAAGTGCTCAACCGTCTTCTTCATTTCTTAATGGTCCCATATGCTTGTTCAAAAGATCTTGGGAATTCTGATAGCACGTTAAACATACAATGACAACTTTAAGTCCCAAGAATCGCCATGCATTTCCACTGCTTTGAAAGGGTCAGTCATTTCCGTTATACAGTCAAATCAAAATACACTCATTTACTATTCATTTATGCCGCAACACAAACACATTCACAGTGAACAACAATCCAGATACAGAAAAGTTTTCAACTGAATGATTAGCAAGCATAGCGACTTTTGATTTAATAAAACACGATGATATTCTTCTGTTAATTGGTACACATTTAGAGTTCAAAATTCTTAGTAAACGTATAACACCATGAGAACATTTGGAATTTCAGTTTCAACAAAAAACCTGCTAGCAAAGTAGAGAGTATGACTTCATTTTATTAAAAAAATGGAAATGCATGACTTGAAGTATAATACTATAAGAGCCTCCTAACTTCAAACATTCCCATAGTTTACTGGTTTCGGAAACAGACGCAAAAAAGGCAAGCTTCCAGACACCAAGCAGAGCTCCAGTGGCGCAATCGGTCAGCGCGCGGTACTTATAAAGCAGTAACTGTTGAGCAATGCCGAGGTTGTGAGTTCGAGCCTCACCTGGAGCATTGTTTTCCTCTTTTCATCCATTTTTGTCAATTGCCAAAGAAAGTCTCTCATGGTTCACCATCGCATCAAAACATGATCATTGGGGAAACGTGCCTAGTTCTTTTGCTTTCATGTCTTCTGGCTTCTGCACCCATGTTTTTCAGATAGTTTGCAGTTTGCAAACAAGAACATTTCTTAGAAATCAAATTGTAGTAACTGATTTGTTTGGAAAAGAAAAAAAAACTAAGTGCTCAGCTATAACTCGTTCAGCCCCAGTGGCCTAATGGATAAGGCACTGGCCTCCTAAGCCAGGGATTGTGGGTTCAAGTCCCATCTGGGGTGTTTGAGGCTGTTGATTACCAAAGCACACACACATGCTCTATTTTACTTCCAGATTTAAAGTGCTCAACCGTCTTCTTCTTTTCTTAATGGTCCCATATGCTTGTTTAAAAGATCTTGGGAATTCTGATAGCACATTAAACATACAATGAAAACTTTAAGTCCCAAGAATCGCCATGCATTTCCACTGCTTTGAAAGGGTCAGTCATTTCCGTTATACAGTCAAATCAAAATACACTCATTTACTATTCATTTATGCCGCAACACAAACACATTCACAGTGAACAACAATCCAGATACAGAAAAGTTTTCAACTGAATGATTAGCAAGCATAGCGACTTTTGATTTAATAAAACACGATGATATTCTTCTGTTAATTGGTACACATTTAGAGTTCAAAATTCTTAGTAAACGTATAACACCATGAGAACATTTGGAATTTCAGTTTCAACAAAAAACCTGCTAGCAAAGTAGAGAGTATGACTTCATTTTATTAAAAAAATGGAAATGCATGACTTGAAGTATAATACTATAAGAGCCTCCTAACTTCAAACATTCCCATAGTTTACTGGTTTCGGAAACAGACGCAAAAAAGGCAAGCTTCCAGACACCAAGCAGAGCTCCAGTGGCGCAATCGGTCAGCGCGCGGTACTTATAAAGCAGTAACTGTTGAGCAATGCCGAGGTTGTGAGTTCGAGCCTCACCTGGAGCATTGTTTTCCTCTTTTCATCCATTTTTGTCAATTGCCAAAGAAAGTCTCTCATGGTTCACCATCGCATCAAAACATGATCATTGGGGAAACGTGCCTAGTTCTTTTGCTTTCATGTCTTCTGGCTTCTGCACCCATGTTTTTCAGATAGTTTGCAGTTTGCAAACAAGAACATTTCTTAGAAATCAAATTGTAGTAACTGATTTGTTTGGAAAAGAAAAAAAAACTAAGTGCTCAGCTATATAAGAGGAGCAGACTGGACAAACTGATTAGGAAAGCCAGTTCTGTCCTGGGGGGTCCTCTTGACACAGTGCAGGTGGTAGCTGAGAGGAGGACACTGTGTAAGTTGAAGTCTATTCTGGAGAATAGCTCCCATTCCTTGCATGAGACTGTGGTGGCATTGGGGAGCACATTCAGTGACCGACTGCTTCACCCCAAGTGTGAGAGGGAGCGTTATCGTAAGTCATTCCTCCCCGCTGCCATCAGGCTGTTCAACAAACAAGGCCCAAACAGAAGTAACCTGCGCCCCCCACCTAACCAGTCCATGCAGGTCCCATCCACAAACTAAACATCAAACTGGCTCTTTTTTGTCTTTTTATCCCCCTTTTCTTTTTGTTCATTTATCCCTAATATTATTGTTGTCATATTTTGTACTTTGTACTTCACTCTCTGTACCCTCTCTGCTGCTGTAACGCTGTGAATTTCCCCACTGTGGGACTAATAAAGGATTATCTTATCTTATCTTATCTTATCTTATATCTCGTTCAGCCCCAGTGGCCTAATGGATAAGGCACTGGCCTCCTAAGCCAGGGATTGTGGGTTCGGGTCCCATCTGGGGTGTTTGAGGCTGTTGATTACCAAAGCACACACACATGCTCTATTTTACTTCCAGATTTAAAGTGCTCAACCATCTTCTTCATTTCTTAATGGTCCCATATGCTTGTTCAAAAGATCTTGGGAATTCTGATAGCACATTAAGCATACAATGACAACTTTAAGTCCCAAGAATCGCCATGCATTTCCACTGCTTTGAAAGGGTCAGTCATTTCCGTTATACAGTCAAATCAAAATACACTCATTTACTATTCATTTATGCCGCAACGCAAACACATTCACAGTGAACAACAATCCAGATACAGAAAAGTTTTCAACTGAATGATTAGCAAGCATAGCGACTTTTGATTTAATAAAACACGATGATATTCTTCTGTTAATTGGTACACATTTAGAGTTCAAAATTCTTAGTAAACGTATAACACCATGAGAACATTTGGAATTTCAGTTTCAACAAAAAACCTGCTAGCAAAGTAGAGAGTATGACTTCATTTTATAAAAAAAATGGAAATGCATGACTTGAAGTATAATACTATAAGAGCCTCCTAACTTCAAACATTCCCATAGTTTACTGGTTTCGGAAACAGACGCAAAAAAGGCAAGCTTCCAGACACCAAGCAGAGCTCCAGTGGCGCAATCGGTCAGCGCGCGGTACTTATAAAGCAGTAACTGTTGAGCAATGCCGAGGTTGTGAGTTCGAGCCTCACCTGGAGCATTGTTTTCCTCTTTTCATCCATTTTTGTCAATTGCCAAAGAAAGTCTCTCATGGTTCACCATCGCATCAAAACATGATCATTGGGGAAACGTGCCTAGTTCTTTTGCTTTCATGTCTTCTGGCTTCTGCACCCATGTTTTTCAGATAGTTTGCAGTTTGCAAACAAGAACATTTCTTAGAAATCAAATTGTAGTAACTGATTTGTTTGGAAAAGAAAAAAAAACTAAGTGCTCAGCTATAACTCGTTCAGCCCCAGTGGCCAAATGGATAAGGCACTGGCCTCCTAAGCCAGGGATTGTGGGTTCGAGTCCCATCTGGGGTGTTTGAGGCTGTTGATTACCAAAGCACACACACATGCTCTATTTTACTTCCAGATTTAAAGTGCTCAACCATCTTCTTCATTTCTTAATGGTCTCATATGCTTGTTCAAAAGATCTTGGGAATTCTGATAGCACATTAAACATACAATGAAAACTTTAAGTCCCAAGAATCGCCATGCATTTCCACTGCTTTGAAAGGGTCAGTCATTTCCGTTATACAGTCAAATCAAAATACACTCATTTACTATTCATTTATGCCGCAACACAAACACATTCACAGTGAACAACAATCCAGATACAGAAAAGTTTTCAACTGAATGATTAGCAAGCATTGCGACTTTTGATTTAATAAAACACGATGATATTCTTCTGTTAATTGGTACACATTTAGAGTTCAAAATTCTTAGTAAACGTATAACACCATGAGAACATTTGGAATTTCAGTTTCAACAAAAAACCTGCTAGCAAAGTAGAGAGTATGACTTCATTTTATAAAAAAAATGGAAATGCATGACTTGAAGTATAATACTATAAGAGCCTCCTAACTTCCAACATTCCCATAGTTTACTGGTTTCGGAAACAGACGCAAAAAAGGCAAGCTTCCTGACACCAAGCAGAGCTCCAGTGGCGCAATCGGTCAGCGCGCGGTACTTATAAAGCAGTAACTGTTGAGCAATGCCGAGGTTGTGAGTTCGAGCCTCACCTGGAGCATTGTTTTCCTCTTTTCATCCATTTTTGTCAATTGCCAAAGAAAGTCTCTCATGGTTCACCATCGCATCAAAACATGATCATTGGGGAAACGTGCCTAGTTCTTTTGCTTTCATGTCTTCTGGCTTCTGCACCCATGTTTTTCAGATAGTTTGCAGTTTGCAAACAAGAACATTTCTTAGAAATCAAATTGTAGTAACTGATTTGTTTGGAAAAGAAAAAAAAACTAAGTGCTCAGCTATATCTTGTTCAGCCCCAGTGGCCTAATGGATAAGGCACTGGCCTCCTAAGCCAGGGATTGTGGGTTCGAGTCCCATCTGGGGTGTTTGAGGCTGTTGATTACCAAAGCACACACACATGCTCTATTTTACTTCCAGATTTAAAGTGCTCAACCGTCTTCTTCATTTCTTAATGGTCCCATATGCTTGTTCAAAAGATCTTGGGAATTCTGATAGCACATTAAACATACAATGAAAACTTTAAGTCCCAAGAATCGCCATGCATTTCCACTGCTTTGAAAGGGTCAGTCATTTCCGTTATACAGTCAAATCAAAATACACTCATTTACTATTCATTTATGCCGCAACACAAACACATTCACAGTGAACAACAATCCAGATACAGAAAAGTTTTCAAATGAATGATTAGCAAGCATAGCGACTTTTGATTTAATAAAACACGATGATATTCTTCTGTTAATTGGTACACATTTAGAGTTCAAAATTCTTAGTAAACGTATAACACCATGAGAACATTTGGAATTTCAGTTTCAACAAAAAACCTGCTAGCAAAGTAGAGAGTATGACTTCATTTTATAAAAAAAATGGAAATGCATGACTTGAAGTATAATACTATAAGAGCCTCCTAACTTCAAACATTCCCATAGTTTACTGGTTTCGGAAACAGACGCAAAAAAGGCAAGCTTCCAGACACCAAGCAGAGCTCCAGTGGCGCAATCGGTCAGCGCGCGGTACTTATAAAGCAGTAACTGTTGAGCAATGCCGAGGTTGTGAGTTCGAGCCTCACCTGGAGCATTGTTTTCCTCTTTTCATCCATTTTTGTCAATTGCCAAAGAAAGTCTCTCATGGTTCACCATCGCATCAAAACATGATCATTGGGGAAACGTGCCTAGTTCTTTTGCTTTCATGTCTTCTGGCTTCTGCACCCATGTTTTTCAGATAGTTTGCAGTTTGCAAACAAGAACATTTCTTAGAAATCAAATTATAGTAACTGATTTGTTTGGAAAAGAAAAAAAAACTAAGTGCTCAGCTATATCTTGTTCAGCCCCAGTGGCCTAATGGATAAGGCACTGGCCTCCTAAGCCAGGGATTGTGGGTTCGAGTCCCATCTGGGGTGTTTGATGCTGTTGATTACCAAAGCACACACACATGCTCTATTTTACTTCCAGATTTAAAGTGCTCAACCATCTTCTTCATTTCTTAATGGTCCCATATGCTTGTTCAAAAGATCTTGGGAATTCTGATAGCACATTAAACATACAATGACAACTTTAAGTCCCAAGAATCGCCATGCATTTCCACTGCTTTGAAAGGGTCAGTCATTTCCGTTATACAGTCAAATCAAAATACACTCATTTACTATTCATTTATGCCGCAACACAAACACATTCACAGTGAACAACAATCCAGATACAGAAAAGTTTTCAACTGAATGATTAGCAAGCATAGCGACTTTTGATTTAATAAAACACGATGATATTCTTCTGTTAATTGGTACACATTTAGAGTTCAAAATTCTTAGTAAACGTATAACACCATGAGAACATTTGGAATTTCAGTTTCAACAAAAAACCTGCTAGCAAAGTAGAGAGTATGACTTCATTTTATAAAAAAAATGGAAATGCATGACTTGAAGTATAATACTATAAGAGCCTCCTAACTTCAAACATTCCCATAGTTTACTGGTTTCGGAAACAGACGCAAAAAAGGCAAGCTTCCCGGCACCAAGCAGAGCTCCAGTGGCGCAATCGGTCAGCGCGCGGTACTTATAAAGCAGTAACTGTTGAGCAATGCCGAGGTTGTGAGTTCGAGCCTCACCTGGAGCATTGTTTTCCTCTTTTCATCCATTTTTGTCAATTGCCAAAGAAAGTCTCTCATGGTTCACCATCGCATCAAAACATGATCATTGGGGAAACGTGCCTAGTTCTTTTGCTTTCATGTCTTCTGGCTTCTGCACCCATGTTTTTCAGATAGCTTGCAGTTTGCAAACAAGAACATTTCTTAGAAATCAAATTGTAGTAACTGATTTGTTTGGAAAAGAAAAAAAAACTAAGTGCTCAGCTATATCTTGTTCAGCCCCAGTGGCCTAATGGATAAGGCACTGGCCTCCTAAGCCAGGGATTGTGGGTTCGAGTCCCATCTGGGGTGTTTGAGGCTGTTGATTACCAAAGCACACACACATGCTCTATTTTACTTCCAGATTTAAAGTGCTCAACCGTCTTCTTCATTTCTTAATGGTCCCATATGCTTGTTCAAAAGATCTTGGGAATTCTGATAGCACATTAAACATACAATGAAAACTTTTAGTCCCAAGAATCGCCATGCATTTCCACTGCTTTGAAAGGGTCAGTCATTTCCGTTATACAGTCAAATCAAAATACACTCATTTACTATTCATTTATGCCGCAACACAAACACATTCACAGTGAACAACAATCCAGATACAGAAAAGTTTTCAACTGAATGATTAGCAAGCATAGCGACTTTTGATTTAATAAAACACGATGATATTCTTCTGTTAATTGGTACACATTTAGAGTTCAAAATTCTTAGTAAACGTATAACACCATGAGAACATTTGGAATTTCAGTTTCAACAAAAAACCTGCTAGCAAAGTAGAGAGTATGACTTCATTTTATAAAAAAATGGAAATGCATGACTTGAAGTATAATACTATAAGAGCCTCCTAACTTCAAACATTCCCATAGTTTACTGGTTTCGGAAACAAACGCAAAAAAGGCAAGCTTACAGACACCAAGCAGAGCTCCAGTGGCGCAATCGGTCAGCGCGCGGTACTTATAAAGCAGTAACTGTTGAGCAATGCCGAGGTTGTGAGTTCGAGCCTCACGTGGAGCATTGTTTTCCTCTTTTCATCCATTTTTGTCAATTGCCAAAGAAAGTCTCTCATGGTTCACCATCGCATCAAAACATGATCATTGGGGAAACGTGCCTAGTTCTTTTGCTTTCATGTCTTCTGGCTTCTGCACCCATGTTTTTCAGACAGTTTGCAGTTTGCAAACAAGAACATTTCTTAGAAATCAAATTGTAGTAACTGATTTGTTTGGAAAAGAAAAAAAAAATAAGTGCTCAGCTATATCTCGTTCAGCCCAGTGGCCTAATGGATAAGGCACTGGCCTCCTAAGCCAGGGATTGTGGGTTCGAGTCCCATCTGGGGTGTTTGATGCTGTTGATTACCAAAGCACACACACATGCTCTATTTTACTTCCAGATTTAAAGTGCTCAACCATCTTCTTCATTTCTTAATGGTCCCATATGCTTGTTCAAAAGATCTTGGGAATTCTGATAGCACATTAAACATACAATGACAACTTTAAGTCCCAAGAATCGCCATGCATTTCCACTGCTTTGAAAGGGTCAGTCATTTCCGTTATACAGTCAAATCAAAATACACTCATTTACTATTCATTTATGCCGCAACACAAACACATTCACAGTGAACAACAATCCAGATACAGAAAAGTTTTCAACTGAATGATTAGCAAGCATAGCGACTTTTGATTTAATAAAACACGATGATATTCTTCTGTTAATTGGTACACATTTAGAGTTCAAAATTCTTAGTAAACGTATAACACCATGAGAACATTTGGAATTTCAGTTTCAACAAAAAACCTGCTAGCAAAGTAGAGAGTATGACTTCATTTTATAAAAAAATGGAAATGCATGACTTGAAGTATAATACTATAAGAGCCTCCTAACTTCAAACATTCCCATAGTTTACTGGTTTCGGAAACAGACGCAAAAAAGGCAAGCTTACAGACACCAAGCAGAGCTCCAGTGGCGCAATCGGTCAGCGCGCGGTACTTATAAAGCAGTAACTGTTGAGCAATGCCGAGGTTGTGAGTTCGAGCCTCACCTGGAGCATTGTTTTCCTCTATTCATCCATTTTTGTCAATTGCCAAAGAAAGTCTCTCATGGTTCACCATCGCATCAAAACATGATCATTGGGGAAACGTGCCTAGTTCTTTTGCTTTCATGTCTTCTGGCTTCTGCACCCATGTTTTTCAGACAGTTTGCAGTTTGCAAACAAGAACATTTCTTAGAAATCAAATTGTAGTAACTGATTTGTTTGGAAAAGAAAAAAAAACTAAGTGCTCAGCTATATCTCGTTCAGCCCAGTGGCCTAATGGATAAGGCACTGGCCTCCTAAGTCAGGGATTGTGGGTTCGAGTCCCATCTGGGGTGTTTGATGCTGTTGATTACCAAAGCACACACACATGCTCTATTTTACTTCCAGATTTAAAGTGCTCAACCATCTTCTTCATTTCTTAATGGTCCCATATGCTTGTTCAAAAGATCTTGGGAATTCTGATAGCACATTAAACATACAATGACAACTTTAAGTCCCAAGAATCGCCATGCATTTCCACTGCTTTGAAAGGGTCAGTCATTTCCGTTATACAGTCAAATCAAAATACACTCATTTACTATTCATTTATGCCGCAACACAAACACATTCACAGTGAACAACAATCCAGATACAGAAAAGTTTTCAACTGAATGATTAGCAAGCATAGCGACTTTTGATTTAATAAAACACGATGATATTCTTCTGTTAATTGGTACACATTTAGAGTTCAAAATTCTTAGTAAACGTATAACACCATGAGAACATTTGGAATTTCAGTTTCAACAAAAAACCTGCTAGCAAAGTAGAGAGTATGACTTCATTTTATAAAAAAAATGGAAATGCATGACTTGAAGTATAATACTATAAGAGCCTCCTAACTTCAAACATTCCCATAGTTTACTGGTTTCGGAAACAGACGCAAAAAAGGCAAGCTTCCAGACACCAAGCAGAGCTCCAGTGGCGCAATCGGTCAGCGTGCGGTACTTATAAAGCAGTAACTGTTGAGCAATGCCGAGGTTGTGAGTTCGAGCCTCACCTGGAGCATTGTTTTCCTCTTTTCATCCATTTTTGTCAATTGCCAAAGAAAGTCTCTCATGGTTCACCATCGCATCAAAACATGATCATTGGGGAAACGTGCCTAGTTCTTTTGCTTTCATGTCTTCTGGCTTATGCACCCATGTTTTTCAGATAGTTTGCAGTTTGCAAACAAGAACATTTCTTAGAAATCAAATTGTAGTAACTGATTTGTTTGGAAAAGAAAAAAAAACTAAGTGCTCACCGATATCTCGTTCAGCCCCAGTGGCCTAATGGATAAGGCACTGGCCTCCTAAGCCAGGGATTGTGGGTTCGAGTCCCATCTGGGGTGTTTGAGGCTGTTGATTACCAAAGCACACACACATGCTCTATTTTACTTCCAGATTTAAAGTGCTCAACCATCTTCTTCATTTCTTAATGGTCCCATATGCTTGTTCAAAAGATCTTGGGAATTCTGATAGCACATTAAACATACAATGACAACTTTAAGTCCCAAGAATCGCCATGCATTTCCACTGCTTTGAAAGGGTCAGTCATTTCCGTTATACAGTCAAATCAAAATACACTCATTTACTATTCATTTATGCCGCAACACAAACACATTCACAGTGAACAACAATCCAGATACAGAAAAGTTTTCAACTGAATGATTAGCAAGCATAGCGACTTTTGATTTAATAAAACACGATGATATTCTTCTGTTAATTGTTACACATTTAGAGTTCAAAATTCTTAGTAAACGTATAACACCATGAGAACATTTGGAATTTCAGTTTCAACAAAAAACCTGCTAGCAAAGTAGAGAGTATGACTTCATTTTATAAAAAAATGGAAATGCATGACTTGAAGTATAATACTATAAGAGCCTCCTAACTTCAAACATTCCCATAGTTTACTGGTTTCGGAAACAGACGCAAAAAAGGCAAGCTTCCAGACACCAAGCAGAGCTCCAGTGGCGCAATCGGTCAGCACGCGGTACTTATAAAGCAGTAACTGTTGAGCAATGCCGAGGTTGTGAGTTCGAGCCTCACCTGGAGCATTGTTTTCCTCTTTTCATCCATTTTTGTCAATTGCCAAAGAAAGTCTCTCATGGTTCACCATCGCATCAAAACATGATCATTGGGGAAACGTGCCTAGTTCTTTTGCTTTCATGTCTTCTGGCTTCTGCACCCATGTTTTTCAGATAGTTTGCAGTTTGCAAACAAGAACATTTCTTAGAAATCAAATTGTAGTAACTGATTTGTTTGGAAAAGAAAAAAAAACTAAGTGCTCAGCTATATCTCGTTCAGCCCCAGTGGCCTAATGGATAAGGCACTGGCCTCCTAAGCCAGGGATTGTGGGTTCGAGTCCCATCTGGGGTGTTTGAGGCTGTTGATTACCAAAGCACACACACATGCTCTAATTTACTTCCAGATTTAAAGTGCTCAACCATCTTCTTCATTTCTTAATGGTCCCATATGCTTGTTCAAAAGATCTTGGGAATTCTGATAGCACATTAAACATACAATGACAACTTTAAGTCCCAAGAATCGCCATGCATTTCCACTGCTTTGAAAGGGTCAGTCATTTCCGTTATACAGTCAAATCAAAATACACTCATTTACTATTCATTTATGCCGCAACACAAACACATTCACAGTGAACAACAATCCAGATACAGAAAAGTTTTCAACTGAATGATTAGCAAGCATAGCGACTTTTGATTTAATAAAACACGATGATATTCTTCTGTTAATTGTTACACATTTAGAGTTCAAAATTCTTAGTAAACGTATAACACCATGAGAACATTTGGAATTTCAGTTTCAACAAAAAACCTGCTAGCAAAGTAGAGAGTATGACTTCATTTTATAAAAAAATGGAAATGCATGACTTGAAGTATAATACTATAAGAGCCTCCTAACTTCAAACATTCCCATAGTTTACTGGTTTCGGAAACAGACGCAAAAAAGGCAAGCTTCCAGACACCAAGCAGAGCTCCAGTGGCGCAATCGGTCAGCGCGCGGTACTTATAAAGCAGTAACTGTTGAGCAATGCCGAGGTTGTGAGTTCGAGCCTCACCTGGAGCATTGTTTTCCTCTTTTCATCCATTTTTGTCAATTGCCAAAGAAAGTCTCTCATGGTTCACCATCGCATCAAAACATGATCATTGGGGAAACGTGCCTAGTTCTTTTGCTTTCATGTCTTCTGGCTTCTGCACCCATGTTTTTCAGATAGTTTGCAGTTTGCAAACAAGAACATTTCTTAGAAATCAAATTGTAGTAACTGATTTGTTTGGAAAAGAAAAAAAAACTAAGTGCTCAGCTATATCTCATTCAGCCCCAGTGGCCTAATGGATAAGGCACTGGCCTCCTAAGCCAGGGATTGTGGGTTCGAGTCCCATCTGGGGTGTTTGAGGCTGTTGATTACCAAAGCACACACACATGCTTTATTTTACTTCCAGATTTAAAGTGCTCAACCATCTTCTTCATTTCTTAATGGTCCCATATGCTTGTTCAAAAGATCTTGGGAATTCTGATAGCACATTAAACATACAATGACAACTTTAAGTCCCAAGAATCGCCATGCATTTCCACTGCTTTGAAAGGGTCAGTCATTTCCGTTATACAGTCAAATCAAAATACACTCATTTACTATTCATTTATGCCGCAACACAAACACATTCACAGTGAACAACAATCCAGATACAGAAAAGTTTTCAACTGAATGATTAGCAAGCATAGCGACTTTTGATTTAATAAAACACGATGATATTCTTCTGTTAATTGGTACACATTTAGAGTTCAAAATTCTTAGTAAACGTATAACACCATGAGAACATTTGGAATTTCAGTTTCAACAAAAAACCTGCTAGCAAAGTAGAGAGTATGACTTCATTTTATAAAAAAAATGGAAATGCATGACTTGAAGTATAATACTATAAGAGCCTCCTAACTTCAAACATTCCCATAGTTTACTGGTTTCGGAAACAGATGCAAAAAAGGCAAGCTTCCAGACACCAAGCAGAGCTCCAGTGGCGCAATCGGTCAGCGCGCGGTACTTATAAAGCAGTAACTGTTGAGCAATGCCGAGGTTGTGAGTTCGAGCCTCACCTGGAGCATTGTTTTCCACTTTTTATCCATTTTTGTCAATTGCCAAAGAAAGTCTCTCATGGTTCACCATCGCATCAAAACATGATCATTGGGGAAACGTGCCTAGTTCTTTTGCTTTCATGTCTTCTGGCTTCTGCACCCATGTTTTTCAGATAGTTTGCAGTTTGCAAACAAGAACATTTCTTAGAAATCAAATTGTAGTAACTGATTTGTTTGGAAAAGAAAAAAAAACTAAGTGCTCAGCTATATCTCGTTCAGCCCCAGTGGCCTAATGGATAAGGCACTGGCCTCCTAAGCCAGGGATTGTGGGTTTGAGTCCCATCTGGGGTGTTTGAGGCTGTTGATTACCAAAGCACACACACATGCTCTATTTTACTTCCAGATTTAAAGTGCTCAACCATCTTCTTCATTTCTTAATGGTCCCATATGCTTGTTCAAAAGATCTTGGGAATTCTGATAGCACATTAAACATACAATGACAACTTTAAGTCCCAAGAATCGCCATGCATTTCCACTGCTTTGAAAGGGTCAGTCATTTCCGTTATACAGTCAAATCAAAATACACTCATTTACTATTCATTTATGCCGCAACACAAACACATTCACAGTGAACAACAATCCAGATACAGAAAAGTTTTCAACTGAATGATTAGCAAGCATAGCGACTTTTGATTTAATAAAACACGATGATATTCTTCTGTTAATTGGTACACATTTAGAGTTCAAAATTCTTAGTAAACGTATAACACCATGAGAACATTTGGAATTTCAGTTTCAACAAAAAACCTGCTAGCAAAGTAGAGAGTATGACTTCATTTTATAAAAAAATGGAAATGCATGACTTGAAGTATAATACTATAAGAGCCTCCTAACTTCAAACATTCCCATAGTTTACTGGTTTCGGAAACAGACGCAAAAAAGGCAAGCTTCCAGACACCAAGCAGAGCTCCAGTGGCGCAATCGGTCAGCGCGCGGTACTTATAAAGCAGTAACTGTTGAGCAATGCTGAGGTTGTGAGTTCGAGCCTCACCTGGAGCATTGTTTTCCACTTTTCATCCATTTTTGTCAATTGCCAAAGAAAGTCTCTCATGGTTCACCATCGCATCAAAACATGATCATTGGGGAAACGTGCCTAGTTCTTTTGCTTTCATGTCTTCTGGCTTCTGCACCCATGTTTTTCAGATAGTTTGCAGTTTGCAAACAAGAACATTTCTTAGAAATCAAATTGTAGTAACTGATTTGTTTGGAAAAGAAAAAAAAACTAAGTGCTCAGCTATATCTCGTTCAGCCCCAGTGGCCTAATGGATAAGGCACTGGCCTCCTAAGCCAGGGATTGTGGGTTCGAGTCCCATCTGGGGTGTTTGAGGCTGTTGATTACCAAAGCACACACACATGCTTTATTTTACTTCCAGATTTAAAGTGCTCAACCATCTTCTTCATTTCTTAATGGTCCCATATGCTTGTTCAAAAGATCTTGGGAATTCTGATAGCACATTAAACATACAATGACAACTTTAAGTCCCAAGAATCGCCATGCATTTCCACTGCTTTGAAAGGGTCAGTAATTTCCGTTATACAGTCAAATCAAAATACACTCATTTACTATTCATTTATGCCGCAACACAAACACATTCACAGTGAACAACAATCCAGATACAGAAAAGTTTTCAACTGAATGATTAGCAAGCATAGCGACTTTTGATTTAATAAAACACGATGATATTCTTCTGTTAATTGGTACACATTTAGAGTTCAAAATTCTTAGTAAACGTATAACACCATGAGAACATTTGGAATTTCAGTTTCAACAAAAAACCTGCTAGCAAAGTAGAGAGTATGACTTCATTTTATAAAAAAAATGGAAATGCATGACTTGAAGTATAATACTATAAGAGCCTCCTAACTTCAAACATTCCCATAGTTTACTGGTTTCGGAAACAGATGCAAAAAAGGCAAGCTTCCAGACACCAAGCAGAGCTCCAGTGGCGCAATCGGTCAGCGCGCGGTACTTATAAAGCAGTAACTGTTGAGCAATGCCGAGGTTGTGAGTTCGAGCCTCACCTGGAGCATTGTTTTCCACTTTTCATCCATTTTTGTCAATTGCCAAAGAAAGTCTCTCATGGTTCACCATCGCATCAAAACATGATCATTGGGGAAACGTGCCTAGTTCTTTTGCTTTCATGTCTTCTGGCTTCTGCACCCATGTTTTTCAGATAGTTTGCAGTTTGCAAACAAGAACATTTCTTAGAAATCAAATTGTAGTAACTGATTTGTTTGGAAAAGAAAAAAAAACTAAGTGCTCAGCTATATCTCGTTCAGCCCCAGTGGCCTAATGGATAAGGCACTGGCCTCCTAAGCCAGGGATTGTGGGTTCGAGTCCCATCTGGGGTGTTTGAGGCTGTTGATTACCAAAGCACACACACATGCTCTATTTTACTTCCAGATTTAAAGTGCTCAACCATCTTCTTCATTTCTTAATGGTCCCATATGCTTGTTCAAAAGATCTTGGGAATTCTGATAGCACATTAAACATACAATGACAACTTTAAGTCCCAAGAATCGCCATGCATTTCCACTGCTTTGAAAGGGTCAGTCATTTCCGTTATACAGTCAAATCAAAATACACTCATTTACTATTCATTTATGCCGCAACACAAACACATTCACAGTGAACAACAATCCAGATACAGAAAAGTTTTCAACTGAATGATTAGCAAGCATAGCGACTTTTGATTTAATAAAACACGATGATATTCTTCTGTTAATTGGTACACATTTAGAGTTCAAAATTCTTAGTAAACGTATAACACCATGAGAACATTTGGAATTTCAGTTTCAACAAAAAACCTGCTAGCAAAGTAGAGAGTATGACTTCATTTTATAAAAAAATGGAAATGCATGACTTGAAGTATAATACTATAAGAGCCTCCTAACTTCAAACATTCCCATAGTTTACTGGTTTCGGAAACAGACGCAAAAAAGGCAAGCTTCCAGACACCAAGCAGAGCTCCAGTGGCGCAATCGGTCAGCGCGCGGTACTTATAAAGCAGTAACTGTTGAGCAATGCCGAGGTTGTGAGTTCGAGCCTCACCTGGAGCATTGTTTTCCACTTTTCATCCATTTTTGTCAATTGCCAAAGAAAGTCTCTCATGGTTCACCATCGCATCAAAACATGATCATTGGGGAAACGTGCCTAGTTCTTTTGCTTTCATGTCTTCTGGCTTCTGCACCCATGTTTTTCAGATAGTTTGCAGTTTGCAAACAAGAACATTTCTTAGAAATCAAATTGTAGTAACTGATTTGTTTGGAAAAGAAAAAAAAACGAAGTGCTCAGTTATATCTCGTTCAGCCCCAGTGGCCTAATGGATAAGGCACTGGCCTCCTAAGCCAGGGATTGTGGGTTCGAGTCCCATCTGGGGTGTTTGAGGCTGTTGATTACAAAAGCACACACACATGCTCTATTTTACTTCCAGATTTAAAGTGCTCAACCGTTTTCTTCATTTCTTAATGGTCCCATATGCTTGTTCAAAAGATCTTGGGAATTCTGATAGCACATTAAACATACAATGACAACTTTAAGTCCCAAGAATCGCCATGCATTTCCACTGCTTTGAAAGGGTCAGTCATTTCCGTTATACAGTCAAATCAAAATACACTCATTTACTATTCATTTATGCCGCAACACAAACACATTCACAGTGAACAACAATCCAGATACAGAAAAGTTTTCAACTGAATGATTAGCAAGCATAGCTACTTTTGATTTAATAAAACACGATGATATTCTTCTGTTAATTGGTACACATTTAGAGTTCAAAATTCTTAGTAAACGTATAACACCATGAGAACATTTGGAATTTCAGTTTCAACAAAAAACCTGCTAGCAAAGTAGAGAGTATGACTTCATTTTATAAAAAAAATGGAAATGCATGACTTGAAGTATAATACTATAAGAGCCTCCTAACTTCAAACATTCCCATAGTTTAATGGTTTCGGAAACAGACGCAAAAAAGGCAAGCTTCCAGACACCAAGCAGAGCTCCAGTGGCGCAATCGGTCAGCGCGCGGTACTTATAAAGCAGTAACTGTTGAGCAATGCCGAGGTTGTGAGTTCGAGCCTCACTTGGAGCATTGTTTTCCTCTTTTCATCCATTTTTGTCAATTGCCAAAGAAAGTCTCTCATGGTTCACCATCGCATCAAAACATGATCATTGGGGAAACGTGCTTAGTTCTTTTGCTTTCATGTCTTCTGGCTTCTGCACCCATGTTTTTCAGATAGTTTGCAGTTTGCAAACAAGAACATTTCTTAGAAATCAAATTGTAGTAACTGATTTGTTTGGAAAAGAAAAAAAAACTAAGTGCTCAGCTATAACTCGTTCAGCCCCAGTGGCCTAATGGATAAGGCACTGGCCTCCTAAGCCAGGGATTGTGGGTTCGAGTCCCATCTGGGGTGTTTGAGGCTGTTGATTACCAAAGCACACACACATGCTTTATTTTACTTCCAGATTTAAAGTGCTCAACCATCTTCTTCATTTCTTAATGGTCCCATATGCTTGTTCAAAAGATCTTGGGAATTCTGATAGCACATTAAACATACAATGACAACTTTAAGTCCCAAGAATCGCCATGCATTTCCACTGCTTTGAAAGGGTCAGTCATTTCCGTTATACAGTCAAATCAAAATACACTCATTTACTATTCATTTATGCCGCAACACAAACACATTCACAGTGAACAACAATCCAGATACAGAAAAGTTTTCAACTGAATGATTAGCAAGCATAGCGACTTTTGATTTAATAAAACACGATGATATTCTTCTGTTAATTGGTACACATTTAGAGTTCAAAATTCTTAGTAAACGTATAACACCATGAGAACATTTGGAATTTCAGTTTCAACAAAAAACCTGCTAGCAAAGTAGAGAGTATGACTTCATTTTATAAAAAAATGGAAATGCATGACTTGAAGTATAATACTATAAGAGCCTCCTAACTTCAAACATTCCCATAGTTTACTGGTTTCGGAAACAGACGCAAAAAAGGCAAGCTTCCAGACACCAAGCAGAGCTCCAGTGGCGCAATCGGTCAGCGCGCGGTACTTATAAAGCAGTAACTGTTGAGCAATGCCGAGGTTGTGAGTTCGAGCCTCACCTGGAGCATTGTTTTCCTCTTTTCATCCATTTTTGTCAATTGCCAAAGAAAGTCTCTCATGGTTCACCATCGCATCAAAACATGATCATTGGGGAAACGTGCCTAGTTCTTTTGCTTTCATGTCTTCTGGCTTCTGCACCCATGTTTTTCAGATAGTTTGCAGTTTGCAAACAAGAACATTTCTTAGAAATCAAATTGTAGTAACTGATTTGTTTGGAAAAGAAAAAAAAACTAAGTGCTCAGCTATATCTCATTCAGCCCCAGTGGCCTAATGGATAAGGCACTGGCCTCCTAAGCCAGGGATTGTGGGTTCGAGTCCCATCTGGGGTGTTTGAGGCTGTTGATTACCAAAGCACACACACATGCTTTATTTTACTTCCAGATTTAAAGTGCTCAACCATCTTCTTCATTTCTTAATGGTCCCATATGCTTGTTCAAAAGATCTTGGGAATTCTGATAGCACATTAAACATACAATGACAACTTTAAGTCCCAAGAATCGCCATGCATTTCCACTGCTTTGAAAGGGTCAGTCATTTCCGTTATACAGTCAAATCAAAATACACTCATTTACTATTCATTTATGCCGCAACACAAACACATTCACAGTGAACAACAATCCAGATACAGAAAAGTTTTCAACTGAATGATTAGCAAGCATAGCGACTTTTGATTTAATAAAACACGATGATATTCTTCTGTTAATTGGTACACATTTAGAGTTCAAAATTCTTAGTAAACGTATAACACCATGAGAACATTTGGAATTTCAGTTTCAACAAAAAACCTGCTAGCAAAGTAGAGAGTATGACTTCATTTTATAAAAAAAATGGAAATGCATGACTTGAAGTATAATACTATAAGAGCCTCCTAACTTCAAACATTCCCATAGTTTACTGGTTTCGGAAACAGATGCAAAAAAGGCAAGCTTCCAGACACCAAGCAGAGCTCCAGTGGCGCAATCGGTCAGCGCGCGGTACTTATAAAGCAGTAACTGTTGAGCAATGCCGAGGTTGTGAGTTCGAGCCTCACCTGGAGCATTGTTTTCCACTTTTTATCCATTTTTGTCAATTGCCAAAGAAAGTCTCTCATGGTTCACCATCGCATCAAAACATGATCATTGGGGAAACGTGCCTAGTTCTTTTGCTTTCATGTCTTCTGGCTTCTGCACCCATGTTTTTCAGATAGTTTGCAGTTTGCAAACAAGAACATTTCTTAGAAATCAAATTGTAGTAACTGATTTGTTTGGAAAAGAAAAAAAAACTAAGTGCTCAGCTATATCTCGTTCAGCCCCAGTGGCCTAATGGATAAGGCACTGGCCTCCTAAGCCAGGGATTGTGGGTTTGAGTCCCATCTGGGGTGTTTGAGGCTGTTGATTACCAAAGCACACACACATGCTCTATTTTACTTCCAGATTTAAAGTGCTCAACCATCTTCTTCATTTCTTAATGGTCCCATATGCTTGTTCAAAAGATCTTGGGAATTCTGATAGCACATTAAACATACAATGACAACTTTAAGTCCCAAGAATCGCCATGCATTTCCACTGCTTTGAAAGGGTCAGTCATTTCCGTTATACAGTCAAATCAAAATACACTCATTTACTATTCATTTATGCCGCAACACAAACACATTCACAGTGAACAACAATCCAGATACAGAAAAGTTTTCAACTGAATGATTAGCAAGCATAGCGACTTTTGATTTAATAAAACACGATGATATTCTTCTGTTAATTGGTACACATTTAGAGTTCAAAATTCTTAGTAAACGTATAACACCATGAGAACATTTGGAATTTCAGTTTCAACAAAAAACCTGCTAGCAAAGTAGAGAGTATGACTTCATTTTATAAAAAAATGGAAATGCATGACTTGAAGTATAATACTATAAGAGCCTCCTAACTTCAAACATTCCCATAGTTTACTGGTTTCGGAAACAGACGCAAAAAAGGCAAGCTTCCAGACACCAAGCAGAGCTCCAGTGGCGCAATCGGTCAGCGCGCGGTACTTATAAAGCAGTAACTGTTGAGCAATGCTGAGGTTGTGAGTTCGAGCCTCACCTGGAGCATTGTTTTCCACTTTTCATCCATTTTTGTCAATTGCCAAAGAAAGTCTCTCATGGTTCACCATCGCATCAAAACATGATCATTGGGGAAACGTGCCTAGTTCTTTTGCTTTCATGTCTTCTGGCTTCTGCACCCATGTTTTTCAGATAGTTTGCAGTTTGCAAACAAGAACATTTCTTAGAAATCAAATTGTAGTAACTGATTTGTTTGGAAAAGAAAAAAAAACTAAGTGCTCAGCTATATCTCGTTCAGCCCCAGTGGCCTAATGGATAAGGCACTGGCCTCCTAAGCCAGGGATTGTGGGTTCGAGTCCCATCTGGGGTGTTTGAGGCTGTTGATTACCAAAGCACACACACATGCTTTATTTTACTTCCAGATTTAAAGTGCTCAACCATCTTCTTCATTTCTTAATGGTCCCATATGCTTGTTCAAAAGATCTTGGGAATTCTGATAGCACATTAAACATACAATGACAACTTTAAGTCCCAAGAATCGCCATGCATTTCCACTGCTTTGAAAGGGTCAGTAATTTCCGTTATACAGTCAAATCAAAATACACTCATTTACTATTCATTTATGCCGCAACACAAACACATTCACAGTGAACAACAATCCAGATACAGAAAAGTTTTCAACTGAATGATTAGCAAGCATAGCGACTTTTGATTTAATAAAACACGATGATATTCTTCTGTTAATTGGTACACATTTAGAGTTCAAAATTCTTAGTAAACGTATAACACCATGAGAACATTTGGAATTTCAGTTTCAACAAAAAACCTGCTAGCAAAGTAGAGAGTATGACTTCATTTTATAAAAAAAATGGAAATGCATGACTTGAAGTATAATACTATAAGAGCCTCCTAACTTCAAACATTCCCATAGTTTACTGGTTTCGGAAACAGATGCAAAAAAGGCAAGCTTCCAGACACCAAGCAGAGCTCCAGTGGCGCAATCGGTCAGCGCGCGGTACTTATAAAGCAGTAACTGTTGAGCAATGCCGAGGTTGTGAGTTCGAGCCTCACCTGGAGCATTGTTTTCCACTTTTCATCCATTTTTGTCAATTGCCAAAGAAAGTCTCTCATGGTTCACCATCGCATCAAAACATGATCATTGGGGAAACGTGCCTAGTTCTTTTGCTTTCATGTCTTCTGGCTTCTGCACCCATGTTTTTCAGATAGTTTGCAGTTTGCAAACAAGAACATTTCTTAGAAATCAAATTGTAGTAACTGATTTGTTTGGAAAAGAAAAAAAAACTAAGTGCTCAGCTATATCTCGTTCAGCCCCAGTGGCCTAATGGATAAGGCACTGGCCTCCTAAGCCAGGGATTGTGGGTTCGAGTCCCATCTGGGGTGTTTGAGGCTGTTGATTACCAAAGCACACACACATGCTCTATTTTACTTCCAGATTTAAAGTGCTCAACCATCTTCTTCATTTCTTAATGGTCCCATATGCTTGTTCAAAAGATCTTGGGAATTCTGATAGCACATTAAACATACAATGACAACTTTAAGTCCCAAGAATCGCCATGCATTTCCACTGCTTTGAAAGGGTCAGTCATTTCCGTTATACAGTCAAATCAAAATACACTCATTTACTATTCATTTATGCCGCAACACAAACACATTCACAGTGAACAACAATCCAGATACAGAAAAGTTTTCAACTGAATGATTAGCAAGCATAGCGACTTTTGATTTAATAAAACACGATGATATTCTTCTGTTAATTGGTACACATTTAGAGTTCAAAATTCTTAGTAAACGTATAACACCATGAGAACATTTGGAATTTCAGTTTCAACAAAAAACCTGCTAGCAAAGTAGAGAGTATGACTTCATTTTATAAAAAAATGGAAATGCATGACTTGAAGTATAATACTATAAGAGCCTCCTAACTTCAAACATTCCCATAGTTTACTGGTTTCGGAAACAGACGCAAAAAAGGCAAGCTTCCAGACACCAAGCAGAGCTCCAGTGGCGCAATCGGTCAGCGCGCGGTACTTATAAAGCAGTAACTGTTGAGCAATGCCGAGGTTGTGAGTTCGAGCCTCACCTGGAGCATTGTTTTCCACTTTTCATCCATTTTTGTCAATTGCCAAAGAAAGTCTCTCATGGTTCACCATCGCATCAAAACATGATCATTGGGGAAACGTGCCTAGTTCTTTTGCTTTCATGTCTTCTGGCTTCTGCACCCATGTTTTTCAGATAGTTTGCAGTTTGCAAACAAGAACATTTCTTAGAAATCAAATTGTAGTAACTGATTTGTTTGGAAAAGAAAAAAAAACGAAGTGCTCAGTTATATCTCGTTCAGCCCCAGTGGCCTAATGGATAAGGCACTGGCCTCCTAAGCCAGGGATTGTGGGTTCGAGTCCCATCTGGGGTGTTTGAGGCTGTTGATTACAAAAGCACACACACATGCTCTATTTTACTTCCAGATTTAAAGTGCTCAACCGTTTTCTTCATTTCTTAATGGTCCCATATGCTTGTTCAAAAGATCTTGGGAATTCTGATAGCACATTAAACATACAATGACAACTTTAAGTCCCAAGAATCGCCATGCATTTCCACTGCTTTGAAAGGGTCAGTCATTTCCGTTATACAGTCAAATCAAAATACACTCATTTACTATTCATTTATGCCGCAACACAAACACATTCACAGTGAACAACAATCCAGATACAGAAAAGTTTTCAACTGAATGATTAGCAAGCATAGCTACTTTTGATTTAATAAAACACGATGATATTCTTCTGTTAATTGGTACACATTTAGAGTTCAAAATTCTTAGTAAACGTATAACACCATGAGAACATTTGGAATTTCAGTTTCAACAAAAAACCTGCTAGCAAAGTAGAGAGTATGACTTCATTTTATAAAAAAAATGGAAATGCATGACTTGAAGTATAATACTATAAGAGCCTCCTAACTTCAAACATTCCCATAGTTTAATGGTTTCGGAAACAGACGCAAAAAAGGCAAGCTTCCAGACACCAAGCAGAGCTCCAGTGGCGCAATCGGTCAGCGCGCGGTACTTATAAAGCAGTAACTGTTGAGCAATGCCGAGGTTGTGAGTTCGAGCCTCACTTGGAGCATTGTTTTCCTCTTTTCATCCATTTTTGTCAATTGCCAAAGAAAGTCTCTCATGGTTCACCATCGCATCAAAACATGATCATTGGGGAAACGTGCTTAGTTCTTTTGCTTTCATGTCTTCTGGCTTCTGCACCCATGTTTTTCAGATAGTTTGCAGTTTGCAAACAAGAACATTTCTTAGAAATCAAATTGTAGTAACTGATTTGTTTGGAAAAGAAAAAAAAACTAAGTGCTCAGCTATAACTCGTTCAGCCCCAGTGGCCTAATGGATAAGGCACTGGCCTCCTAAGCCAGGGATTGTGGGTTCGAGTCCCATCTGGGGTGTTTGAGGCTGTTGATTACCAAAGCACACACACATGCTTTATTTTACTTCCAGATTTAAAGTGCTCAACCATCTTCTTCATTTCTTAATGGTCCCATATGCTTGTTCAAAAGATCTTGGGAATTCTGATAGCACATTAAACATACAATGACAACTTTAAGTCCCAAGAATCGCCATGCATTTCCACTGCTTTGAAAGGGTCAGTCATTTCCGTTATACAGTCAAATCAAAATACACTCATTTACTATTCATTTATGCCGCAACACAAACACATTCACAGTGAACAACAATCCAGATACAGAAAAGTTTTCAACTGAATGATTAGCAAGCATAGCGACTTTTGATTTAATAAAACACGATGATATTCTTCTGTTAATTGGTACACATTTAGAGTTCAAAATTCTTAGTAAACGTATAACACCATGAGAACATTTGGAATTTCAGTTTCAACAAAAAACCTGCTAGCAAAGTAGAGAGTATGACTTCATTTTATAAAAAAATGGAAATGCATGACTTGAAGTATAATACTATAAGAGCCTCCTAACTTCAAACATTCCCATAGTTTACTGGTTTCGGAAACAGACGCAAAAAAGGCAAGCTTCCAGACACCAAGCAGAGCTCCAGTGGCGCAATCGGTCAGCGCGCGGTACTTATAAAGCAGTAACTGTTGAGCAATGCCGAGGTTGTGAGTTCGAGCCTCACCTGGAGCATTGTTTTCCACTTTTCATCCATTTTTGTCAATTGCCAAAGAAAGTCTCTCATGGTTCACCATCGCATCAAAACATGATCATTGGGGAAACGTGCCTAGTTCTTTTGCTTTCATGTCTTCTGGCTTCTGCACCCATGTTTTTCAGATAGTTTGCAGTTTGCAAACAAGAACATTTCTTAGAAATCAAATTGTAGTAACTGATTTGTTTGGAAAAGAAAAAAAAACTAAGTGCTCAGCTATATCTCGTTCAGCCCCAGTGACCTAATGGATAAGGCACTGGCCTCCTAAGCCAGGGATTGTGGGTTCGAGTCCCATCTGGGGTGTTTGAGGCTGTTGATTACCAAAGCACACACACATGCTCTATTTTACTTCCAGATTTAAAGTGCTCAACCATCTTCTTCATTTCTTAATGGTCCCATATGCTTGTTCAAAAGATCTTGGGAATTCTGATAGCACATTAAACATACAATGACAACTTTAAGTCCCAAGAATCGCCATGCATTTCCACTGCTTTGAAAGGGTCAGTCATTTCCGTTATACAGTCAAATCAAAATACACTCATTTACTATTCATTTATGCCGCAACACAAACACATTCACAGTGAACAACAATCCAGATACAGAAAAGTTTTCAACTGAATGATTAGCAAGCATAGCGACTTTTGATTTAAGAAAACACGATGATATTCTTCTGTTAATTGGTACACATTTAGAGTTCAAAATTCTTAGTAAACGTATAACACCATGAGAACATTTGGAATTTCAGTTTCAACAAAAAACCTGCTAGCAAAGTAGAGAGTATGACTTCATTTTATAAAAAAATGGAAATGCATGACTTGAAGTATAATACTATAAGAGCCTCCTAACTTCAAACATTCCCATAGTTTACTGGTTTCGGAAACAGACGCAAAAAAGGCAAGCTTCCAGACACCAAGCAGAGCTCCAGTGGCGCAATCGGTCAGCGCGCGGTACTTATAAAGCAGTAACTGTTGAGCAATGCCGAGGTTGTGAGTTCGAGCCTCACCTGGAGCATTGTTTTCCACTTTTCATCCATTTTTGTCAATTGCCAAAGAAAGTCTCTCATGGTTCACCATCGCATCAAAACATGATCATTGGGGAAACGTGCCTAGTTCTTTTGCTTTCATGTCTTCTGGCTTCTGCACCCATGTTTTTCAGATAGTTTGCAGTTTGCAAACAAGAACATTTCTTAGAAATCAAATTGTAGTAACTGATTTGTTTGGAAAAGAAAAAAAAACTAAGTGCTCAGCTATATCTCGTTCAGCCCCAGTGACCTAATGGATAAGGCACTGGCCTCCTAAGCCAGGGATTGTGGGTTCGAGTCCCATCTGGGGTGTTTGAGGCTGTTGATTACCAAAGCACACACACATGCTCTATTTTACTTCCAGATTTAAAGTGCTCAACCATCTTCTTCATTTCTTAATGGTCCCATATGCTTGTTCAAAAGATCTTGGGAATTCTGATAGCACATTAAACATACAATGACAACTTTAAGTCCCAAGAATCGCCATGCATTTCCACTGCTTTGAAAGGGTCAGTCATTTCCGTTATACAGTCAAATCAAAATACACTCATTTACTATTCATTTATGCCGCAACACAAACACATTCACAGTGAACAACAATCCAGATACAGAAAAGTTTTCAACTGAATGATTAGCAAGCATAGCGACTTTTGATTTAAGAAAACACGATGATATTCTTCTGTTAATTGGTACACATTTAGAGTTCAAAATTCTTAGTAAACGTATAACACCATGAGAACATTTGGAATTTCAGTTTCAACAAAAAACCTGCTAGCAAAGTAGAGAGTATGACTTCATTTTATAAAAAAATGGAAATGCATGACTTGAAGTATAATACTATAAGAGCCTCCTAACTTCAAACATTCCCATAGTTTACTGGTTTCGGAAACAGACGCAAAAAAGGCAAGCTTCCAGACACCAAGCAGAGCTCCAGTGGCGCAATCGGTCAGCGCGCGGTACTTATAAAGCAGTAACTGTTGAGCAATGCCGAGGTTGTGAGTTCAAGCCTCACCTGGAGCATTGTTTTCCACTTTTCATCCATTTTTGTCAATTGCCAAAGAAAGTCTCTCATGGTTCACCATCGCATCAAAACATGATCATTGGGGAAACGTGCCTAGTTCTTTTGCTTTCATGTCTTCTGGCTTCTGCACCCATGTTTTTCAGATAGTTTGCAGTTTGCAAACAAGAACATTTCTTAGAAATCAAATTGTAGTAACTGATTTGTTTGGAAAAGAAAAAAAAACGAAGTGCTCAGTTATATCTCGTTCAGCCCCAGTGGCCTAATGGATAAGGCACTGGCCTCCTAAGCCAGGGATTGTGGGTTCGAGTCCCATCTGGGGTGTTTGAGGCTGTTGATTACCAAAGCACACACACATGCTCTATTTTACTTCCAGATTTAAAGTGCTCAACCGTTTTCTTCATTTCTTAATGGTCCCATATGCTTGTTCAAAAGATCTTGGGAATTCTGATAGCACATTAAACATACAATGACAACTTTAAGTCCCAAGAATCGCCATGCATTTCCACTGCTTTGAAAGGGTCAGTCATTTCCGTTATACAGTCAAATCAAAATACACTCATTTACTATTCATTTATGCCGCAACACAAACACATTCACAGTGAACAACAATCCAGATACAGAAAAGTTTTCAACTGAATGATTAGCAAGCATAGCTACTTTTGATTTAATAAAACACGATGATATTCTTCTGTTAATTGGTACACATTTAGAGTTCAAAATTCTTAGTAAACGTATAACACCATGAGAACATTTGGAATTTCAGTTTCAACAAAAAACCTGCTAGCAAAGTAGAGAGTATGACTTCATTTTATAAAAAAAATGGAAATGCATGACTTGAAGTATAATACTATAAGAGCCTCCTAACTTCAAACATTCCCATAGTTTAATGGTTTCGGAAACAGACGCAAAAAAGGCAAGCTTCCAGACACCAAGCAGAGCTCCAGTGGCGCAATCGGTCAGCGCGCGGTACTTATAAAGCAGTAACTGTTGAGCAATGCCGAGGTTGTGAGTTCGAGCCTCACTTGGAGCATTGTTTTCCTCTTTTCATCCATTTTTGTCAATTGCCAAAGAAAGTCTCTCATGGTTCACCATCGCATCAAAACATGATCATTGGGGAAACGTGCTTAGTTCTTTTGCTTTCATGTCTTCTGGCTTCTGCACCCATGTTTTTCAGATAGTTTGCAGTTTGCAAACAAGAACATTTCTTAGAAATCAAATTGTAGTAACTGATTTGTTTGGAAAAGAAAAAAAAACTAAGTGCTCAGCTATAACTCGTTCAGCCCCAGTGGCCTAATGGATAAGGCACTGGCCTCCTAAGCCAGGGATTGTGGGTTCGAGTCCCATCTGGGGTGTTTGAGGCTGTTGATTACCAAAGCACACACACATGCTTTATTTTACTTCCAGATTTAAAGTGCTCAACCATCTTCTTCATTTCTTAATGGTCCCATATGCTTGTTCAAAAGATCTTGGGAATTCTGATAGCACATTAAACATACAATGACAACTTTAAGTCCCAAGAATCGCCATGCATTTCCACTGCTTTGAAAGGGTCAGTCATTTCCGTTATACAGTCAAATCAAAATACACTCATTTACTATTCATTTATGCCGCAACACAAACACATTCACAGTGAACAACAATCCAGATACAGAAAAGTTTTCAACTGAATGATTAGCAAGCATAGCGACTTTTGATTTAATAAAACACGATGATATTCTTCTGTTAATTGGTACACATTTAGAGTTCAAAATTCTTAGTAAACGTATAACACCATGAGAACATTTGGAATTTCAGTTTCAACAAAAAACCTGCTAGCAAAGTAGAGAGTATGACTTCATTTTATAAAAAAATGGAAATGCATGACTTGAAGTATAATACTATAAGAGCCTCCTAACTTCAAACATTCCCATAGTTTACTGGTTTCGGAAACAGACGCAAAAAAGGCAAGCTTCCAGACACCAAGCAGAGCTCCAGTGGCGCAATCGGTCAGCGCGCGGTACTTATAAAGCAGTAACTGTTGAGCAATGCCGAGGTTGTGAGTTCGAGCCTCACCTGGAGCATTGTTTTCCACTTTTCATCCATTTTTGTCAATTGCCAAAGAAAGTCTCTCATGGTTCACCATCGCATCAAAACATGATCATTGGGGAAACGTGCCTAGTTCTTTTGCTTTCATGTCTTCTGGCTTCTGCACCCATGTTTTTCAGATAGTTTGCAGTTTGCAAACAAGAACATTTCTTAGAAATCAAATTGTAGTAACTGATTTGTTTGGAAAAGAAAAAAAAACTAAGTGCTCAGCTATATCTCGTTCAGCCCCAGTGGCCTAATGGATAAGGCACTGGCCTCCTAAGCCAGGGATTGTGGGTTCGAGTCCCATCTGGGGTGTTTGAGGCTGTTGATTACCAAAGCACACACACATGCTCTATTTTACTTCCAGATTTAAAGTGCTCAACCATCTTCTTCATTTCTTAATGGTCCCATATGCTTGTTCAAAAGATCTTGGGAATTCTGATAGCACATTAAACATACAATGACAACTTTAAGTCCCAAGAATCGCCATGCATTTCCACTGCTTTGAAAGGGTCAGTCATTTCCGTTATACAGTCAAATCAAAATACACTCATTTACTATTCATTTATGCCGCAACACAAACACATTCACAGTGAACAACAATCCAGATACAGAAAAGTTTTCAACTGAATGATTAGCAAGCATAGCGACTTTTGATTTAATAAAACACGATGATATTCTTCTGTTAATTGGTACACATTTAGAGTTCAAAATTCTTAGTAAACGTATAACACCATGAGAACATTTGGAATTTCAGTTTCAACAAAAAACCTGCTAGCAAAGTAGAGAGTATGACTTCATTTTATAAAAAAATGGAAATGCATGACTTGAAGTATAATACTATAAGAGCCTCCTAACTTCAAACATTCCCATAGTTTACTGGTTTCGGAAACAGACGCAAAAAAGGCAAGCTTCCAGACACCAAGCAGAGCTCCAGTGGCGCAATCGGTCAGCGCGCGGTACTTATAAAGCAGTAACTGTTGAGCAATGCCGAGGTTGTGAGTTCGAGCCTCACCTGGAGCATTGTTTTCCACTTTTCATCCATTTTTGTCAATTGCCAAAGAAAGTCTCTCATGGTTCACCATCGCATCAAAACATGATCATTGGGGAAACGTGCCTAGTTCTTTTGCTTTCATGTCTTCTGGCTTCTGCACCCATGTTTTTCAGATAGTTTGCAGTTTGCAAACAAGAACATTTCTTAGAAATCAAATTGTAGTAACTGATTTGTTTGGAAAAGAAAAAAAAACGAAGTGCTCAGTTATATCTCGTTCAGCCCCAGTGGCCTAATGGATAAGGCACTGGCCTCCTAAGCCAGGGATTGTGGGTTCGAGTCCCATCTGGGGTGTTTGAGGCTGTTGATTACCAAAGCACACACACATGCTCTATTTTACTTCCAGATTTAAAGTGCTCAACCGTTTTCTTCATTTCTTAATGGTCCCATATGCTTGTTCAAAAGATCTTGGGAATTCTGATAGCACATTAAACATACAATGACAACTTTAAGTCCCAAGAATCGCCATGCATTTCCACTGCTTTGAAAGGGTCAGTCATTTCCGTTATACAGTCAAATCAAAATACACTCATTTACTATTCATTTATGCCGCAACACAAACACATTCACAGTGAACAACAATCCAGATACAGAAAAGTTTTCAACTGAATGATTAGCAAGCATAGCTACTTTTGATTTAATAAAACACGATGATATTCTTCTGTTAATTGGTACACATTTAGAGTTCAAAATTCTTAGTAAACGTATAACACCATGAGAACATTTGGAATTTCAGTTTCAACAAAAAACCTGCTAGCAAAGTAGAGAGTATGACTTCATTTTATAAAAAAAATGGAAATGCATGACTTGAAGTATAATACTATAAGAGCCTCCTAACTTCAAACATTCCCATAGTTTAATGGTTTCGGAAACAGACGCAAAAAAGGCAAGCTTCCAGACACCAAGCAGAGCTCCAGTGGCGCAATCGGTCAGCGCGCGGTACTTATAAAGCAGTAACTGTTGAGCAATGCCGAGGTTGTGAGTTCGAGCCTCACTTGGAGCATTGTTTTCCTCTTTTCATCCATTTTTGTCAATTGCCAAAGAAAGTCTCTCATGGTTCACCATCGCATCAAAACATGATCATTGGGGAAACGTGCTTAGTTCTTTTGCTTTCATGTCTTCTGGCTTCTGCACCCATGTTTTTCAGATAGTTTGCAGTTTGCAAACAAGAACATTTCTTAGAAATCAAATTGTAGTAACTGATTTGTTTGGAAAAGAAAAAAAAACTAAGTGCTCAGCTATAACTCGTTCAGCCCCAGTGGCCTAATGGATAAGGCACTGGCCTCCTAAGCCAGGGATTGTGGGTTCGAGTCCCATCTGGGGTGTTTGAGGCTGTTGATTACCAAAGCACACACACATGCTTTATTTTACTTCCAGATTTAAAGTGCTCAACCATCTTCTTCATTTCTTAATGGTCCCATATGCTTGTTCAAAAGATCTTGGGAATTCTGATAGCACATTAAACATACAATGACAACTTTAAGTCCCAAGAATCGCCATGCATTTCCACTGCTTTGAAAGGGTCAGTCATTTCCGTTATACAGTCAAATCAAAATACACTCATTTACTATTCATTTATGCCGCAACACAAACACATTCACAGTGAACAACAATCCAGATACAGAAAAGTTTTCAACTGAATGATTAGCAAGCATAGCGACTTTTGATTTAATAAAACACGATGATATTCTTCTGTTAATTGGTACACATTTAGAGTTCAAAATTCTTAGTAAACGTATAACACCATGAGAACATTTGGAATTTCAGTTTCAACAAAAAACCTGCTAGCAAAGTAGAGAGTATGACTTCATTTTATAAAAAAATGGAAATGCATGACTTGAAGTATAATACTATAAGAGCCTCCTAACTTCAAACATTCCCATAGTTTACTGGTTTCGGAAACAGACGCAAAAAAGGCAAGCTTCCAGACACCAAGCAGAGCTCCAGTGGCGCAATCGGTCAGCGCGCGGTACTTATAAAGCAGTAACTGTTGAGCAATGCCGAGGTTGTGAGTTCGAGCCTCACCTGGAGCATTGTTTTCCACTTTTCATCCATTTTTGTCAATTGCCAAAGAAAGTCTCTCATGGTTCACCATCGCATCAAAACATGATCATTGGGGAAACGTGCCTAGTTCTTTTGCTTTCATGTCTTCTGGCTTCTGCACCCATGTTTTTCAGATAGTTTGCAGTTTGCAAACAAGAACATTTCTTAGAAATCAAATTGTAGTAACTGATTTGTTTGGAAAAGAAAAAAAAACTAAGTGCTCAGCTATATCTCGTTCAGCCCCAGTGACCTAATGGATAAGGCACTGGCCTCCTAAGCCAGGGATTGTGGGTTCGAGTCCCATCTGGGGTGTTTGAGGCTGTTGATTACCAAAGCACACACACATGCTCTATTTTACTTCCAGATTTAAAGTGCTCAACCATCTTCTTCATTTCTTAATGGTCCCATATGCTTGTTCAAAAGATCTTGGGAATTCTGATAGCACATTAAACATACAATGACAACTTTAAGTCCCAAGAATCGCCATGCATTTCCACTGCTTTGAAAGGGTCAGTAATTTCCGTTATACAGTCAAATCAAAATACACTCATTTACTATTCATTTATGCCGCAACACAAACACATTCACAGTGAACAACAATCCAGATACAGAAAAGTTTTCAACTGAATGATTAGCAAGCATAGCGACTTTTGATTTAATAAAACACGATGATATTCTTCTGTTAATTGGTACACATTTAGAGTTCAAAATTCTTAGTAAACGTATAACACCATGAGAACATTTGGAATTTCAGTTTCAACAAAAAACCTGCTAGCAAAGTAGAGAGTATGACTTCATTTTATAAAAAAAATGGAAATGCATGACTTGAAGTATAATACTATAAGAGCCTCCTAACTTCAAACATTCCCATAGTTTACTGGTTTCGGAAACAGATGCAAAAAAGGCAAGCTTCCAGACACCAAGCAGAGCTCCAGTGGCGCAATCGGTCAGCGCGCGGTACTTATAAAGCAGTAACTGTTGAGCAATGCCGAGGTTGTGAGTTCGAGCCTCACCTGGAGCATTGTTTTCCACTTTTCATCCATTTTTGTCAATTGCCAAAGAAAGTCTCTCATGGTTCACCATCGCATCAAAACATGATCATTGGGGAAACGTGCCTAGTTCTTTTGCTTTCATGTCTTCTGGCTTCTGCACCCATGTTTTTCAGATAGTTTGCAGTTTGCAAACAAGAACATTTCTTAGAAATCAAATTGTAGTAACTGATTTGTTTGGAAAAGAAAAAAAAACTAAGTGCTCAGCTATATCTCGTTCAGCCCCAGTGGCCTAATGGATAAGGCACTGGCCTCCTAAGCCAGGGATTGTGGGTTCGAGTCCCATCTGGGGTGTTTGAGGCTGTTGATTACCAAAGCACACACACATGCTCTATTTTACTTCCAGATTTAAAGTGCTCAACCATCTTCTTCATTTCTTAATGGTCCCATATGCTTGTTCAAAAGATCTTGGGAATTCTGATAGCACATTAAACATACAATGACAACTTTAAGTCCCAAGAATCGCCATGCATTTCCACTGCTTTGAAAGGGTCAGTCATTTCCGTTATACAGTCAAATCAAAATACACTCATTTACTATTCATTTATGCCGCAACACAAACACATTCACAGTGAACAACAATCCAGATACAGAAAAGTTTTCAACTGAATGATTAGCAAGCATAGCGACTTTTGATTTAATAAAACACGATGATATTCTTCTGTTAATTGGTACACATTTAGAGTTCAAAATTCTTAGTAAACGTATAACACCATGAGAACATTTGGAATTTCAGTTTCAACAAAAAACCTGCTAGCAAAGTAGAGAGTATGACTTCATTTTATAAAAAAATGGAAATGCATGACTTGAAGTATAATACTATAAGAGCCTCCTAACTTCAAACATTCCCATAGTTTACTGGTTTCGGAAACAGACGCAAAAAAGGCAAGCTTCCAGACACCAAGCAGAGCTCCAGTGGCGCAATCGGTCAGCGCGCGGTACTTATAAAGCAGTAACTGTTGAGCAATGCCGAGGTTGTGAGTTCGAGCCTCACCTGGAGCATTGTTTTCCACTTTTCATCCATTTTTGTCAATTGCCAAAGAAAGTCTCTCATGGTTCACCATCGCATCAAAACATGATCATTGGGGAAACGTGCCTAGTTCTTTTGCTTTCATGTCTTCTGGCTTCTGCACCCATGTTTTTCAGATAGTTTGCAGTTTGCAAACAAGAACATTTCTTAGAAATCAAATTGTAGTAACTGATTTGTTTGGAAAAGAAAAAAAAACGAAGTGCTCAGTTATATCTCGTTCAGCCCCAGTGGCCTAATGGATAAGGCACTGGCCTCCTAAGCCAGGGATTGTGGGTTCGAGTCCCATCTGGGGTGTTTGAGGCTGTTGATTACCAAAGCACACACACATGCTCTATTTTACTTCCAGATTTAAAGTGCTCAACCGTTTTCTTCATTTCTTAATGGTCCCATATGCTTGTTCAAAAGATCTTGGGAATTCTGATAGCACATTAAACATACAATGACAACTTTAAGTCCCAAGAATCGCCATGCATTTCCACTGCTTTGAAAGGGTCAGTCATTTCCGTTATACAGTCAAATCAAAATACACTCATTTACTATTCATTTATGCCGCAACACAAACACATTCACAGTGAACAACAATCCAGATACAGAAAAGTTTTCAACTGAATGATTAGCAAGCATAGCTACTTTTGATTTAATAAAACACGATGATATTCTTCTGTTAATTGGTACACATTTAGAGTTCAAAATTCTTAGTAAACGTATAACACCATGAGAACATTTGGAATTTCAGTTTCAACAAAAAACCTGCTAGCAAAGTAGAGAGTATGACTTCATTTTATAAAAAAAATGGAAATGCATGACTTGAAGTATAATACTATAAGAGCCTCCTAACTTCAAACATTCCCATAGTTTAATGGTTTCGGAAACAGACGCAAAAAAGGCAAGCTTCCAGACACCAAGCAGAGCTCCAGTGGCGCAATCGGTCAGCGCGCGGTACTTATAAAGCAGTAACTGTTGAGCAATGCCGAGGTTGTGAGTTCGAGCCTCACTTGGAGCATTGTTTTCCTCTTTTCATCCATTTTTGTCAATTGCCAAAGAAAGTCTCTCATGGTTCACCATCGCATCAAAACATGATCATTGGGGAAACGTGCTTAGTTCTTTTGCTTTCATGTCTTCTGGCTTCTGCACCCATGTTTTTCAGATAGTTTGCAGTTTGCAAACAAGAACATTTCTTAGAAATCAAATTGTAGTAACTGATTTGTTTGGAAAAGAAAAAAAAACTAAGTGCTCAGCTATAACTCGTTCAGCCCCAGTGGCCTAATGGATAAGGCACTGGCCTCCTAAGCCAGGGATTGTGGGTTCGAGTCCCATCTGGGGTGTTTGAGGCTGTTGATTACCAAAGCACACACACATGCTTTATTTTACTTCCAGAT
The DNA here is from genome assembly GCF_040894005.1 of Engystomops pustulosus. Lineage (NCBI taxonomy): Eukaryota > Metazoa > Chordata > Amphibia > Anura > Leptodactylidae > Engystomops > Engystomops pustulosus. The sequence goes on along the minus strand of NW_027285187.1, from coordinate 7,007 downwards.
TTAAAGTGCTCAACCATCTTCTTCATTTCTTAATGGTCCCATATGCTTGTTCAAAAGATCTTGGGAATTCTGATAGCACATTAAACATACAATGACAACTTTAAGTCCCAAGAATCGCCATGCATTTCCACTGCTTTGAAAGGGTCAGTCATTTCCGTTATACAGTCAAATCAAAATACACTCATTTACTATTCATTTATGCCGCAACACAAACACATTCACAGTGAACAACAATCCAGATACAGAAAAGTTTTCAACTGAATGATTAGCAAGCATAGCGACTTTTGATTTAATAAAACACGATGATATTCTTCTGTTAATTGGTACACATTTAGAGTTCAAAATTCTTAGTAAACGTATAACACCATGAGAACATTTGGAATTTCAGTTTCAACAAAAAACCTGCTAGCAAAGTAGAGAGTATGACTTCATTTTATAAAAAAATGGAAATGCATGACTTGAAGTATAATACTATAAGAGCCTCCTAACTTCAAACATTCCCATAGTTTACTGGTTTCGGAAACAGACGCAAAAAAGGCAAGCTTCCAGACACCAAGCAGAGCTCCAGTGGCGCAATCGGTCAGCGCGCGGTACTTATAAAGCAGTAACTGTTGAGCAATGCCGAGGTTGTGAGTTCGAGCCTCACCTGGAGCATTGTTTTCCACTTTTCATCCATTTTTGTCAATTGCCAAAGAAAGTCTCTCATGGTTCACCATCGCATCAAAACATGATCATTGGGGAAACGTGCCTAGTTCTTTTGCTTTCATGTCTTCTGGCTTCTGCACCCATGTTTTTCAGATAGTTTGCAGTTTGCAAACAAGAACATTTCTTAGAAATCAAATTGTAGTAACTGATTTGTTTGGAAAAGAAAAAAAAACTAAGTGCTCAGCTATATCTCGTTCAGCCCCAGTGGCCTAATGGATAAGGCACTGGCCTCCTAAGCCAGGGATTGTGGGTTCGAGTCCCATCTGGGGTGTTTGAGGCTGTTGATTACCAAAGCACACACACATGCTCTATTTTACTTCCAGATTTAAAGTGCTCAACCATCTTCTTCATTTCTTAATGGTCCCATATGCTTGTTCAAAAGATCTTGGGAATTCTGATAGCACATTAAACATACAATGACAACTTTAAGTCCCAAGAATCGCCATGCATTTCCACTGCTTTGAAAGGGTCAGTCATTTCCGTTATACAGTCAAATCAAAATACACTCATTTACTATTCATTTATGCCGCAACACAAACACATTCACAGTGAACAACAATCCAGATACAGAAAAGTTTTCAACTGAATGATTAGCAAGCATAGCGACTTTTGATTTAATAAAACACGATGATATTCTTCTGTTAATTGGTACACATTTAGAGTTCAAAATTCTTAGTAAACGTATAACACCATGAGAACATTTGGAATTTCAGTTTCAACAAAAAACCTGCTAGCAAAGTAGAGAGTATGACTTCATTTTATAAAAAAATGGAAATGCATGACTTGAAGTATAATACTATAAGAGCCTCCTAACTTCAAACATTCCCATAGTTTACTGGTTTCGGAAACAGACGCAAAAAAGGCAAGCTTCCAGACACCAAGCAGAGCTCCAGTGGCGCAATCGGTCAGCGCGCGGTACTTATAAAGCAGTAACTGTTGAGCAATGCCGAGGTTGTGAGTTCGAGCCTCACCTGGAGCATTGTTTTCCACTTTTCATCCATTTTTGTCAATTGCCAAAGAAAGTCTCTCATGGTTCACCATCGCATCAAAACATGATCATTGGGGAAACGTGCCTAGTTCTTTTGCTTTCATGTCTTCTGGCTTCTGCACCCATGTTTTTCAGATAGTTTGCAGTTTGCAAACAAGAACATTTCTTAGAAATCAAATTGTAGTAACTGATTTGTTTGGAAAAGAAAAAAAAACGAAGTGCTCAGTTATATCTCGTTCAGCCCCAGTGGCCTAATGGATAAGGCACTGGCCTCCTAAGCCAGGGATTGTGGGTTCGAGTCCCATCTGGGGTGTTTGAGGCTGTTGATTACCAAAGCACACACACATGCTCTATTTTACTTCCAGATTTAAAGTGCTCAACCGTTTTCTTCATTTCTTAATGGTCCCATATGCTTGTTCAAAAGATCTTGGGAATTCTGATAGCACATTAAACATACAATGACAACTTTAAGTCCCAAGAATCGCCATGCATTTCCACTGCTTTGAAAGGGTCAGTCATTTCCGTTATACAGTCAAATCAAAATACACTCATTTACTATTCATTTATGCCGCAACACAAACACATTCACAGTGAACAACAATCCAGATACAGAAAAGTTTTCAACTGAATGATTAGCAAGCATAGCTACTTTTGATTTAATAAAACACGATGATATTCTTCTGTTAATTGGTACACATTTAGAGTTCAAAATTCTTAGTAAACGTATAACACCATGAGAACATTTGGAATTTCAGTTTCAACAAAAAACCTGCTAGCAAAGTAGAGAGTATGACTTCATTTTATAAAAAAAATGGAAATGCATGACTTGAAGTATAATACTATAAGAGCCTCCTAACTTCAAACATTCCCATAGTTTAATGGTTTCGGAAACAGACGCAAAAAAGGCAAGCTTCCAGACACCAAGCAGAGCTCCAGTGGCGCAATCGGTCAGCGCGCGGTACTTATAAAGCAGTAACTGTTGAGCAATGCCGAGGTTGTGAGTTCGAGCCTCACTTGGAGCATTGTTTTCCTCTTTTCATCCATTTTTGTCAATTGCCAAAGAAAGTCTCTCATGGTTCACCATCGCATCAAAACATGATCATTGGGGAAACGTGCTTAGTTCTTTTGCTTTCATGTCTTCTGGCTTCTGCACCCATGTTTTTCAGATAGTTTGCAGTTTGCAAACAAGAACATTTCTTAGAAATCAAATTGTAGTAACTGATTTGTTTGGAAAAGAAAAAAAAACTAAGTGCTCAGCTATAACTCGTTCAGCCCCAGTGGCCTAATGGATAAGGCACTGGCCTCCTAAGCCAGGGATTGTGGGTTCGAGTCCCATCTGGGGTGTTTGAGGCTGTTGATTACCAAAGCACACACACATGCTTTATTTTACTTCCAGATTTAAAGTGCTCAACCATCTTCTTCATTTCTTAATGGTCCCATATGCTTGTTCAAAAGATCTTGGGAATTCTGATAGCACATTAAACATACAATGACAACTTTAAGTCCCAAGAATCGCCATGCATTTCCACTGCTTTGAAAGGGTCAGTCATTTCCGTTATACAGTCAAATCAAAATACACTCATTTACTATTCATTTATGCCGCAACACAAACACATTCACAGTGAACAACAATCCAGATACAGAAAAGTTTTCAACTGAATGATTAGCAAGCATAGCGACTTTTGATTTAATAAAACACGATGATATTCTTCTGTTAATTGGTACACATTTAGAGTTCAAAATTCTTAGTAAACGTATAACACCATGAGAACATTTGGAATTTCAGTTTCAACAAAAAACCTGCTAGCAAAGTAGAGAGTATGACTTCATTTTATAAAAAAATGGAAATGCATGACTTGAAGTATAATACTATAAGAGCCTCCTAACTTCAAACATTCCCATAGTTTACTGGTTTCGGAAACAGACGCAAAAAAGGCAAGCTTCCAGACACCAAGCAGAGCTCCAGTGGCGCAATCGGTCAGCGCGCGGTACTTATAAAGCAGTAACTGTTGAGCAATGCCGAGGTTGTGAGTTCGAGCCTCACCTGGAGCATTGTTTTCCACTTTTCATCCATTTTTGTCAATTGCCAAAGAAAGTCTCTCATGGTTCACCATCGCATCAAAACATGATCATTGGGGAAACGTGCCTAGTTCTTTTGCTTTCATGTCTTCTGGCTTCTGCACCCATGTTTTTCAGATAGTTTGCAGTTTGCAAACAAGAACATTTCTTAGAAATCAAATTGTAGTAACTGATTTGTTTGGAAAAGAAAAAAAAACGAAGTGCTCAGTTATATCTCGTTCAGCCCCAGTGGCCTAATGGATAAGGCACTGGCCTCCTAAGCCAGGGATTGTGGGTTCGAGTCCCATCTGGGGTGTTTGAGGCTGTTGATTACCAAAGCACACACACATGCTCTATTTTACTTCCAGATTTAAAGTGCTCAACCGTTTTCTTCATTTCTTAATGGTCCCATATGCTTGTTCAAAAGATCTTGGGAATTCTGATAGCACATTAAACATACAATGACAACTTTAAGTCCCAAGAATCGCCATGCATTTCCACTGCTTTGAAAGGGTCAGTCATTTCCGTTATACAGTCAAATCAAAATACACTCATTTACTATTCATTTATGCCGCAACACAAACACATTCACAGTGAACAACAATCCAGATACAGAAAAGTTTTCAACTGAATGATTAGCAAGCATAGCTACTTTTGATTTAATAAAACACGATGATATTCTTCTGTTAATTGGTACACATTTAGAGTTCAAAATTCTTAGTAAACGTATAACACCATGAGAACATTTGGAATTTCAGTTTCAACAAAAAACCTGCTAGCAAAGTAGAGAGTATGACTTCATTTTATAAAAAAAATGGAAATGCATGACTTGAAGTATAATACTATAAGAGCCTCCTAACTTCAAACATTCCCATAGTTTAATGGTTTCGGAAACAGACGCAAAAAAGGCAAGCTTCCAGACACCAAGCAGAGCTCCAGTGGCGCAATCGGTCAGCGCGCGGTACTTATAAAGCAGTAACTGTTGAGCAATGCCGAGGTTGTGAGTTCGAGCCTCACTTGGAGCATTGTTTTCCTCTTTTCATCCATTTTTGTCAATTGCCAAAGAAAGTCTCTCATGGTTCACCATCGCATCAAAACATGATCATTGGGGAAACGTGCTTAGTTCTTTTGCTTTCATGTCTTCTGGCTTCTGCACCCATGTTTTTCAGATAGTTTGCAGTTTGCAAACAAGAACATTTCTTAGAAATCAAATTGTAGTAACTGATTTGTTTGGAAAAGAAAAAAAAACTAAGTGCTCAGCTATAACTCGTTCAGCCCCAGTGGCCTAATGGATAAGGCACTGGCCTCCTAAGCCAGGGATTGTGGGTTCGAGTCCCATCTGGGGTGTTTGAGGCTGTTGATTACCAAAGCACACACACATGCTTTATTTTACTTCCAGATTTAAAGTGCTCAACCATCTTCTTCATTTCTTAATGGTCCCATATGCTTGTTCAAAAGATCTTGGGAATTCTGATAGCACATTAAACATACAATGACAACTTTAAGTCCCAAGAATCGCCATGCATTTCCACTGCTTTGAAAGGGTCAGTCATTTCCGTTATACAGTCAAATCAAAATACACTCATTTACTATTCATTTATGCCGCAACACAAACACATTCACAGTGAACAACAATCCAGATACAGAAAAGTTTTCAACTGAATGATTAGCAAGCATAGCGACTTTTGATTTAATAAAACACGATGATATTCTTCTGTTAATTGGTACACATTTAGAGTTCAAAATTCTTAGTAAACGTATAACACCATGAGAACATTTGGAATTTCAGTTTCAACAAAAAACCTGCTAGCAAAGTAGAGAGTATGACTTCATTTTATAAAAAAATGGAAATGCATGACTTGAAGTATAATACTATAAGAGCCTCCTAACTTCAAACATTCCCATAGTTTACTGGTTTCGGAAACAGACGCAAAAAAGGCAAGCTTCCAGACACCAAGCAGAGCTCCAGTGGCGCAATCGGTCAGCGCGCGGTACTTATAAAGCAGTAACTGTTGAGCAATGCCGAGGTTGTGAGTTCGAGCCTCACCTGGAGCATTGTTTTCCACTTTTCATCCATTTTTGTCAATTGCCAAAGAAAGTCTCTCATGGTTCACCATCGCATCAAAACATGATCATTGGGGAAACGTGCCTAGTTCTTTTGCTTTCATGTCTTCTGGCTTCTGCACCCATGTTTTTCAGATAGTTTGCAGTTTGCAAACAAGAACATTTCTTAGAAATCAAATTGTAGTAACTGATTTGTTTGGAAAAGAAAAAAAAACTAAGTGCTCAGCTATATCTCGTTCAGCCCCAGTGACCTAATGGATAAGGCACTGGCCTCCTAAGCCAGGGATTGTGGGTTCGAGTCCCATCTGGGGTGTTTGAGGCTGTTGATTACCAAAGCACACACACATGCTCTATTTTACTTCCAGATTTAAAGTGCTCAACCATCTTCTTCATTTCTTAATGGTCCCATATGCTTGTTCAAAAGATCTTGGGAATTCTGATAGCACATTAAACATACAATGACAACTTTAAGTCCCAAGAATCGCCATGCATTTCCACTGCTTTGAAAGGGTCAGTAATTTCCGTTATACAGTCAAATCAAAATACACTCATTTACTATTCATTTATGCCGCAACACAAACACATTCACAGTGAACAACAATCCAGATACAGAAAAGTTTTCAACTGAATGATTAGCAAGCATAGCGACTTTTGATTTAATAAAACACGATGATATTCTTCTGTTAATTGGTACACATTTAGAGTTCAAAATTCTTAGTAAACGTATAACACCATGAGAACATTTGGAATTTCAGTTTCAACAAAAAACCTGCTAGCAAAGTAGAGAGTATGACTTCATTTTATAAAAAAAATGGAAATGCATGACTTGAAGTATAATACTATAAGAGCCTCCTAACTTCAAACATTCCCATAGTTTACTGGTTTCGGAAACAGATGCAGAAAAGGCAAGCTTCCAGACACCAAGCAGAGCTCCAGTGGCGCAATCGGTCAGCGCGCGGTACTTATAAAGCAGTAACTGTTGAGCAATGCCGAGGTTGTGAGTTCGAGCCTCACTTGGAGCATTGTTTTCCTCTTTTCATCCATTTTTGTCAATTGCCAAAGAAAGTCTCTCATGGTTCACCATCGCATCAAAACATGATCATTGGGGAAACGTGCCTAGTTCTTTTGCTTTCATGTCTTCTGGCTTCTGCACCCATGTTTTTCAGATAGTTTGCAGTTTGCAAACAAGAAC